>NW_003852456.1:7823852-7872423 GCF_000181295.1 Otolemur garnettii
GGTGTACATGGCTGGCGCCTTAGCCGGTTGAGCTATAGGCGCCGAGCCTGTTACAGATGTTTCTAGAGAAGATTGACTGTATCCTGAACTATGGAGCCCCATGACCCTGCCTTTGCACATGTACATTACTTGTGCAAATTGTTACCCCTTAGAAAGTATATAATTACATTTTCCTTTTTTCACATCTTTGATAATCCCTAGAATATCCTGGGTCATGGACAACTGTTCAGATATTGAATTGACTTTAAATTCTGTAGAATGTTATGAATAGCTGACTCTTTCAAAGGCCGAAGAAGATAGAGATCGTAAGCCATAAATCTGTAAGGGAATTGGTGCTCTTTTTGTCAGATGGTTTGGAGGAGGGGAAGGTGGCTTGTCAGCTATAAAGACTTTAAATCCTTTTCTGTCTTTTTTTTTTTTTTCAGCTGAGGCAGTGATGAATTAAACAAATTATCAGCACACACAGCTTATCACTGTATCTTTTATAGCTGTGAGCAGCTCCACGCTTCATTGCTGTCATTATTTCACCCTCCTTTTCCTCCTACAGTGAGGAGGATGAGGGAGTTTTTGTAGCTAAGCTCCCACAGTACTTGTGCTGGACTCCAAACCATGACTCTCCATTAGTCAGCTGGGATGTGGTACTAATGAGGTTATGGTTACAAATTTGGAATTCACTTGAAGCAGTTATTTGGCTGCAAACTATAGGTAGAGATTTTGTAAAAGTGTGCCCCCATTCATCTGCATACTAGCATCGTTGCTAGTTCACTTCTATTTTTTTTTTTAGCTTTGTTATTTTCTTTATTTTGAGATTAAGCATGGTTTAAGGAGATGTGTATGGATGCCATGTTGAAAAGGAGTGTACTTCATGGTCATTTTTTTTTTCAGTATTAATGTACACAGCTATGATTTAATTAAAAAAAAAAAAAGTTCACTTCTATTTGTGAGTCCTGACTGCTTGTCAGGCATTTTGAGAGACCAAACTTTTGAACTCAAGGGATCCTCCCACCTCAACCTCCCAGAGTGCTGGGATTACAGGCAAGAGCCACCACACTGGGCCTTCAATTAATCTTTTAACACAACTAACTACTTGGAGGACAACTACTGCCTCACCTTCAAAGAAAAGTTACCACTGAAGCTGCAGCCAGAAGGTGGGGCATGGAGGGCAGAGGAATAATGTGCCCAGACTCTTCTTCAGAGCAGAACCTGGTTTCTGTCCTTCAAGGTAAACATTCAGAGTACTAATAAAATGGGACATAGTGACTGGAGGTCTGACAACTAAGATTGGCAGCCCTCCTGCTTTGGGGAGAAGTAGTAAGAGGCCAAAGAAGAGGCATTCAAAGTCTTGCTTTTATGGGCAGAAGTAGTAAATGGGACAGAAACATTTGTTTCTTCCCTTAAATCTGTTTATTTTAAATGGGCTTAGTATTCTTTTTAGTAACCATGGTTATGTGGTTTATTGAGGGTCAGCTTGCTCATGTGTCCAGGAAGCTAATACTAATAAAAGTGTATTTATTAAGCAAGGGAGAAATCCCCATTTGTTATTTAGGTCACTATGTGTATAGTTCTACATTTAATCTATGTGGCCATCATGTGGATGTGTAGGCAAAGAAGTTTTAACTTTTACACATACTAAAGTTTCTGAAATTTGAAGAGTTCATGCAGAATTTATGGCTGTCTAACACTACTCAACACCATCAGTGCTCCCTAATCTCCCATCACATTTTGTCTTAGGTGTAAACCAATCAAGGCAGAAGAATATTACTGGGTCACATGGTCAGTAATTGAAAGCAAATTAATTCTAATACATTGTTTAGAAACAATAGAGCTAAAGTTTTAGCTCTATTAGCCTTTTAGCCTGTGGATTATACATATGGTTTCAGGCTAACAGACTTTTTTAATACCCCCTATTCTGTTTGAGCTGATTAATAAAGACATCTCCTCAGTAATAACAAGCCAGCAGTATGGCCACAAGGAAGGCACCTATTTCCTTATGTTACTTTGTTGCAAGCAAGATATTTATTTATGGTTGTAAATATTGCTGAATTATAAATTCCTTAGCAACAAACTTAATAGTTAATTTTTTTAAAATAAAGCTTTGGAGAGAAAGTCTTAATGAAAACTGACTTTATAGTAACTAGAAATATACTGTGTCAAAAAAAAAAAAAAAGAGAAAAGAAAGTAAGAAATATACTGTGTCGCTCCTTTGTCCAGTCACTTTGGTCAGCTCAAGACTTAGCTCCAGAAAGATTCCTGTTTAATTTTTAGTCATATTTTGGCGGAACAGGGACACTTACATTGTTGCCAAATTGGGCCAGATGGAAAAGTTGATCTGATGGTTCCCAAATCTTCCTTTCCAAGTGTTCCTCTGTCCTTCCCAATCATCCTGAGCATAAGACTGTGGGTCTCTCTACTGGGAGGACCCCCAAATGGGTGAGAACAGGGTCTCCACATATCAGTGGAGCTTTGTTACTGAATATCCTCATATAAATATGAGAAATTAATTTTGAAAAACATAAAATATATACTATTTATTTGAATCATAGAGAAAAATCCTAAAAAAACCTTTCAGTAAAGTTTTTATCTTTTTATTGATCACTGCCATTTGGTAGATACAACCCAAGTATCTATAAAACTTGAACACTCAGAATTTTGTTTCTGGCATGAGAATAAATTCCTTTGGATTTATAATGAATACTAACAACAATAAACGTCAGAGTAAAGTATTTCAGCTGAGCACTACCATTAAATCACATGAATGTATCTGTAGCATTTTGCCAAAATTCCTTAGAAAATGAATTGAATGGTGATTATTGCTGTTTTTAGGAGAACAAACTCTAAGAAAGATTATTTTCCAATAGTAAAAATTTCCTTTTCTCTGAAATCTTGGAAAGTTTTTTAAAGTGATTATTCACAAGCACAGTTCAAAGACATGTCTTTAAAAATCCATTTTGCTAGATAACTTCCTGTAAACTGTGCAAAATATGTGTCATTGCAGTAGGGATAAATCTACAAGTTCTCAAAAGTTTGAAATCATATACTAAATTAATTTTACAAAATTTTTAAACAACATTTTTGGTTAAAATATATGCCTTCACTTTTTCCCCCCTGTTTTTTCCGTTTTTATTTTTAGTAACAATAGTACATTGGTAATAGTCAGGATCCATTTCCCTCTTGTTACCAAAGCTTTAACATTTTATCTAAAACTGGTACCACTTCAGATTCATTTGTAGATGGTAAGTGAAATATTTAAGATAAGATAAAACTTGTTTTTAGAAACAGCCTTTTTCAATCTTAGATCTTTATCACATATACCTATTATAGGTAAAGATATGTCTGATTCTAATTCCTTGAAAAAATAGAGTGTATTTAGAGTCAGTCAAAATAATGTCTCTTTCTCCTATTCTACCAAACTCTGGTCTGTCCAGGCTCCAATAGCTAACATACCTAGCAAAAAGGTGATATTTTAATAACTTAATTATAGGATGTGGTAAAGATTGACTATAAAATATTGCTTTGCTCTTGTCTTTATTTTTGCTTTTATCTACTGTGTCTTTAAGATTAATTGAAATGATATATCCAGAAGTATACTTGAGGATGAAGAATATGTGACAATATGTCGGGTTAAAAGGCACACTAAATTGGGCATTATCATGACAGATTGTCAAAATGTGTCCAAAAGCAAAGAGGAGGAATTAGTATAGCACTAAATATTTCAGTTTCAATATATCAGGGAAAATTTATGATGCACAGAAATTTTTGTGAGTGAGAGATTTCAAGTTCATTTTTATAAAACAGTGAAAGAGGTAAAAGAAGATATATTATAAATCTTTACAATTATAAAAGATTATGTGTGACTTACCAAGTCCACTTGAATATAGACTGAAAACAGTGTTAAGTCTATGAATTGTTCCACAAACGAGCATAAGTTATTCTTTGTTTTCTTTTTACATGACGTTCACCTCCACTTAGGATGTCTTATACCTCTCTTTACCTGTTCCCATCTGTAGCTGAGATCAAATTTTTATTTTGCAGCCTCACTGACTTTACCATTCCCCATTTCCT
Organism: Otolemur garnettii; assembly: GCF_000181295.1. Lineage (NCBI taxonomy): Eukaryota > Metazoa > Chordata > Mammalia > Primates > Galagidae > Otolemur > Otolemur garnettii. Next base: position 7,827,915 of record NW_003852456.1, read on the forward strand.
TTTTCTTCTCTGTTACCCAATTAACTTACTTACTTGCTTAGCTAAAATTATTTCAGTTTGTATGTGGTAAGGTCTGTATACTATGCTTTTGTATACTGCTGCACAGTGTCAGCAGTTATTATAATAAGCATAAATGTGGCCTTCACTATATGAATACATTTAAAAATATATCATGATTTCTATTCCTCTGCTCTAGCAAAGCAAATCTACCTTAAATGCTGATATTTATTTATGTGTCTGTTCTTGCAAAGTTAGAGACCAAACTTAGGACAGGAATGAAATCCCTGAGTTAGGCATTGTCATTGTTTTGTTTTGTTTTTATTGTTTGAGATTCATTGAGGGTACAAAGAGTTAGGTTGCCCTGATTGCATTGGTTAGGTAAAGTCCCTCTTATAATTAAGTCCTGTCCCCAAGAGGTGTGCCATACATTGTAACCCCCATGTCCCTCCCTCCTCCCCTCTCCTCAATCCCTCATTTCCCTACCCCACACCTTGTATTAAATCATCTGTTCCACCCCAATCCAGGTTAATACAAAAGTTAGAGGTTTTAAGGGACAGTCAGTAAATATTTCCATGAACAGCTTCTAATATCATTTATTTAGATTTCTTTACATAGACTGTATTTTTGTTTTAAAGATTCTATTTTCCACATCTTTTGAGAAAGATAAGTATACTGATTCGGCTGTTTAGAAAATTCAAAAAACACTCTTCCATACACCAATGGAAGTATGACTCTTGGAGATATTAAAAGCTCTTTCTATTCATAGTTTTACAGAAAGAACTCAAGAATTTTGAAAGTTTTAAATGACAGGGCTTTCAATGTTTTATAGTATTATATATGCATATTAAATAAGATTATATCTGGCATATAATAGGTAAGTAAGTACTAGCTATCTATTATTACTTTTTTTTTTTTTTTAGCAATAGGGGTCTTATCTGTTGTCCAGGCTGGAGTGCAGTGGTGAGATCATAGCTACAGCCTGGAACTCCTGGCCTCAAGGCATCCTCCTGCCTCAGCCTCCAAGATTGCTGGATCACAGGCATGAACCACTGTGCCTGTCCTGTTACGACTCTCACCTGAGGCACTGTATTGCACTGTGTAAGGGCAGAGGCTCCATGTTCTAACGGCCCCATTACTTCATCTGGTGATTGGCACATAGCCGAAGCTGGTGAGTCTTGAGCTCTTCTTTTGGGGTGTTGGGCTTGACTCAACCCTTCTGTGGTATGGGGACTCACAGAAGTGAGGCTGATCAGTGATAGTAGCCACGTTTCCTGTCATTTGCTAGAAGCCACTGTAGAAAAAATATAAAGATAATATGAAAGACGATGGAAATTTATTTTCCTTTTCCTCATAGTTCCTGCAGTCCAGCTGTAAGTTTGCCCTCCCTTCTATTACAGGAAGGGTCTTATCTTTCAAATAGTTTCTCTACTTTTCTTATTCATGTTACTTGGCCACTACTATTTAACATTATATATGGCTGTCACATGTCACCATTTTATACAGTATTAAAATCTTTTGTGGCACAGAAGTAGATAACAGAACTTCTCCTTCCACTTGCATTTGCCAATTATATCATTCTTTCCAATGCACAGCAGCAGCATTTACTGACAGTGTGCTAAGATAGCATTGCTGGTTATATCACAGGCCTCGGGCTTATCTACATCTGAAGCTATTATAACCATAATGAAGTTCACAGATAAAACTCCAAAACAGAGTTACTAGTGCCTAGCATAGTTAAGATTCCTTTCTATAAGAAGCTTAGGACATTTTAATATAAATTTAGGGCAGTGGTTACCATGTGACTTGAAGTTAGCAAAAGGCAAGAAGAGGTAATTGATAGCTCAGTATGTTATCCTAGTATGTAATAATTACACATGAAAATATATAATTATGAAAGATAACATTAAAACATATAAATATGACTCAGATTCATTATGCCGATTGATTTCTAAATCACAGTAAATAGTCAACATCCTGAGGAAAGGAACAAATAACATAATATCTGGCCATTCAGAAAATATGTATTGAATCAAACATATTTCCCCCCAGATGCCTGCACATCTGTTTCTAAGTTGCTAGTCCTCTAACATCCTCCTTCATAATGATGGGGCAATATCAGATCCCAGTAATTGCTTTTCTCCTGATTTAACAGCTGTTTATGTGCCGAGCCCCAAATGGCACTTTTTCCCCTTTTCAGCAAGTATCTGTATTAGTTTTAATAGTGATCTTTATCTTAGGTGGAGTGGTCACTATAAAATACAGAGCCTACCCAAAAAATGTAAACATATTTTAAGGAAGGAAAAAAACATATTAAAATTGTCACACTCAATATACCAATAACAAAAAATGAACAGAAGCCCCATTAAACACCTTTTGTAATTGGAGAAGTCAAAGGTGACTGAGTCTTACAAATTTAATACAGTTTTTTTTCTTTTCTTTAAATATATGTACATTATTTTGGTATCCTCTGTAGACATGAGTTTGGAATATTCCTGGAATAATCTCAACTTTCCCTTGATGTAACCATATAAATCATTGTTTTAGAAACTAAAATAGGTTATGCAGTTTAAGCAATGTAAAAGTAATTAATTTATATCATGTTTATCATAAAACTAGTGTTCATATTTAATCATGTTTGGCTATATAGCTATAGCTGATGAAACTACATCATCTTCTTCAAGTTGCTTTTAACAGAGAAATTTGGGTAGGTATTTAAGTCTGGTTTTGCTATAACAGTTGCTATAACAGAATAGCACAGAGTTGGTAATTTATGAAGTAAAGATGTTTACTTAGCTCATGGTCTGGATGCCAAGAAGTCCGAGAGCATGGGTCTGCTAAGGGCATCTGCCGAAGGCCTTCTTCCTGCATCATTGCAAGGGAGTCAGCAAGAGCAGGGGACCAGACAGAGTGCACTTTTGTAACAAAGCCACTCCGACAGCAACACTCATCCATTTATGAGAATAGAAGGATTAAATTTCTAACACATAAATTTGGGGGGGACACATTCCAACCATAGCAGTGAGTCAAAGATGAAGTTCAGAGTGAGTGTTTCCATGCACGTATGAACTCTGCGGCTCGGGCAGTACCACTTTCATTCAGACAAAAGACCCTGTGGACAGAAAGTAGCAGAGACGGGAAACGGACAGGGAAAGTGAGGGGGAGGCAGAGTCTCTGGGGATAAGCTAAATTCTAACTCTGTCATTGGCTAAATGACAGAGTGATTATTTCACTTTATAAGCCTCTTTTTTTCCTTTATAATTGTTGAATCCAAGGAAATAATATCTTTAAGTAGCTAACACAGTGCCAAGATTGTAGTAGGAAGCACTCAAGAAATGTTATTAAAATCCAGAAAAGACCAAAATAAACTCAGAATCAACAAAAGAGAAAATAAGAAAAGAGGAGAATGAAAGCATCAGATGTATAGTTGGTTACAAAAATTTATGTGCAGAATGATTTTTGAATGTGTATTAATTGTATACAAATACGGATATGGAAAAATTGTGATGTAAAATTTGCTGCCCACAACATGTTGGTGATTGTCCTATCATTTAAGCAGAAATTGAGCCCATTTTCTGAGGCCTAGTGATTTTATTTCAACATGTACAATATGCATTCTCCTTTTAAGATTATTCATCTAAATCCCCATAGTAAAATCTTTTTTCTTTGTTGCCTAAAAATAATTATGGAACACAGACACATGTATGTGGATGCTAAGCCTGTGGGAATTGCATTCACTGACACTCTTCTTAGAACTGTAATATGGCCTTAAACTTGTCTCTCTCTTTCTTTCATTGTGGTGTTTTCTGTCAGCTATTCCTCAGGGCTAAGCATACGGGGTGAGCGACAGTGCACCTTGTAGGTGATCGTAGTGATGTAGGTTCAATTTAAGCAAAGCTGACCTCATTGTCTGGTCAATTAATTTTCTTCCCTGATTATATGGGGAACTGAGTCAACTGTCAACTGACTCAACAGTCAAGCTGTCATGGTTCCATAACTGGAAATTAGCACTGGAAATTATATTCATAAAATTTGCTTCAGACTTCACAATATGTTGAAACCATAAATTTATTTAAGATGTTAATGAGCTCATAGGATATTGTTAGCATTGTTAGCTCTTTTAAGAAACATGTTAAGTTAAAATCTAAAAAAGTAGCCCCTGGTCTCAACTTCCTTCTGTGCTCTGCTCTGTAGCATGGAAGCCCCGCAGCAATGAGTCGAGGGTGATTAACGTTAGGACAGGAAGCACAAGTACAGCTATCAGCACATTTTATTAAACCCCCATACTCTGGAGTAAGATAGGATTTTTAAACTGTTTGTAGCTGTGTTTGCCAAAAGCTAATTAACAGGATTAAGCCGCAGAGTTTCTCTTTTCCCACTGGGCAAACTAAAACAACATTTAGAAAGATACGCACTATCTAATCTTAAATTAGTTTTGTGCTACTGTGTTTATGTCTAAACTTTAAAGTGGATATAAAATACATCAACAAAGCCAAAGCTACAACATTCCTCTAAATGACTATTCCAGATTGATAGCAAAATAATAGAAAGGCAAATAGCTTATGGAAAGTAATAGAATGAAACAGGGGATATTCCAGAAGGTGCAGATTGTCTTAAGAATATACATATATTTTAACTTTAATGTGAGAAATGTGTATAAATTTAGCCAGTGCAAGTGAATTCATTATCTTCTTAATATTTACTAAATTGATCTTGGAAAATGGTATTTTTCATGTTAACAATATAGCTTTAAAAAAAGGGAAAACAGGGGCAGCGCCTATGGCTCAGTGAGTAGGGCGCTGGCCCCATATACCGAGGGTGGAGGGTTCAAAGCCGGCCCTGGCCAATCTGCAACAAAAAATAGCTGGGCGTTGTGGCAGGCACCTGTAGTCCCAGCTACTTGGGAGGCTGAGGCAGGAGAATCGCCTAAGCCCAGGAGTTAGAGATTGCTGTGAGCTGTGACTCCATAGCACTCTACCAAGGGCAATAAAGTGAGACTTTGTCTCTAAAAAAATGGAAAATATCACAATATTGCATAATCTATTATCAATTTATATTTTGTTTGTTATACTACAATTTTCCTTCAGTTTGCCTTGTCTCTCTCTAAAAATATTTGTTGAAAAACTAAATGTGAAATAAGTTTCAGTGGGTTTCAGTGCTATGTGTCGGGGGAAATGCTGGGCTGGGGGGCGGTGAGAGAGTATTTAACATTAAAATTCTCTTTGCTTTCTTTATTTTTTCTTTGAGACAGAGTCTCATTATGTTGCCCATGGTAGAGTGCCGTGGCATCACAGCAACCTCAAACTTTGTGCTTAAACGATTCTCCTGCCTCAGCCTCCTGAGTAGCTGGGATGAAAGGTGCCTGCCACCACACCTGGTCATTTTTGGTTGCAGTAGTTTAGCTGGCCTGGGTTCAAACCTGCCACCTTTGGTGTATGTGGGTGGCACCATAACCACTGTACTATGGGCACCAAGTCAAAATTTTCATTTTTTAAAAGATATTTATAATATTATCACTGTCCTACATTATCCCCAAATATATTCAAGTCTCATATTTCTATACAAATGTAACTTCCAATTGGAAATACTTTTAGGAGTTGTTCTAAGTCTTTTTCTGAGTTACTGTAAGTTTCTTATTTGTAATGAAAAGGCCTCTTTTCTTTAATTTTAAAAAGGCTCCATAATGTTGCATTACACTGAATGTGTGGACTTCCCAAAGTAGCTTAATTGCAAACTTTTACTTTATTCTATTACCAATAAACAAAATTCATCTGTTATTATTTACATTTTTGTGAATTAAAAATTTTTTCCTATGTTGGTTCATTTTTTTTCTTTTAGTTATTTTTATTTTTATACCTTTTTTAATTAAATCATCGCTGTGTACATTAGTGCAGTCATGGGGTACAATGTGCTGGTTTTATATACAACTTGAAATATTTTCATCAAACTGGTCAACATAGCCTTCATGGCATTTTCTTAGTTATTATGTTATGGAATGTTGGTTCATTTTTATTGTTTATCATGCAACTAAATTAATACTCATTTACATGCAGATTTCTCAACTTCAGCACTGTTGACGCTGGGGCTACACAGTTCTTTGTCCTGAGTAGCTATGCTGTGCATTGCAGGGTGTTCTAAGTATCTCAGCCTCTGATCATCAGAGGTCAGAAGCACCTTCCCAGATGTGACAACCAAAAAATGTCAAATGTCCCCTGGAGGGGACAGGGGCACAATTGCTCTCCGCTGGTCACCTCCATGTGTTGACCTGCTGGTTCCAGTCCCTTAGGGGGTCGACTTACACTGGATGTGTGTTCACAGGTTGGGGTATGTGTGTGTGTGTATGTATGTGTGTGTGTGAAGTGTTTTTAATGGGTATCTAGAAAAGAACATAATCCTGATTGGCATTTTGGATTGAGTAAAAATAGATTCTTTCAACTGAACTCCAGCTTGAATTTTTTTCTGGTCCCTGGCCCAGACCTTCAAAAAGTGAACTACAACTTGTAATGGAGAGAAGTGAAGATGACATTTGGCTGGTGCAGGAATATATTTTGGTTACATTCCACTGCATTCTGGAAGAAAAAAAGGATGTTTTAGCAAATAATATAAATGAAAACTAAAAATATAACTTCAGTTGTCATAGGCAACCTTTTTCTTCCAAGAGGAAGAAAGGATAAGGATAAGAAACATATGGAAAACAAGATACATGATCTGAAAGTACACACAAGAGAAATCTAAGAATAATGTGAACACATATGCTACATACAACTAATCGAGCAAATTACCAGCCAGAAAAGCTGAGTGGCCCTCAATGGATTCTCATTGACTTTTCAGAGTAGTTTCCGTAGACCCATTTTCCTTCCAGCTGGCAATGAACAAGTGAAGAAAAAACGATTAGGAACAAAGCATAAGAAGCAGAACTTTTAGTAATTCCAGTGAGGCATACTGTACAAATCACTCCTCTCCCATTCCACTTAAAAAAAATCTCTCTTGTTAAAAGAAAACTATTTTGTTGACTAAGTCATAAAATTCATGTTAGCATTTATCATGAAAATCATATATCATGCTCACACAAACTTCTTTTTGGTTTTCATTTATCATCTTCTGTAGAACATGAAACTGAAATTGTGTAAGTATAGATTTTTAATTCTATGCCTTGGTGAACCGTCCAAATTTCCCTACTATTGTTTGCAGTTATAAATATCCACTGGTGCTCTATTTATAGTCCTACTTAGCTGTCCCAAGGAATTGCCTTAATTTAACAAGTTCTTGCTTCTGTTTTGTTTGATTTTTCTTTCTTTTGAAGTTATATATGCAGGAAAGTTATACTCAGGGTTTTGTATCATAGATGCTGTAAACTCCTAATGGTCATTTCAGATTTAAGAGAGAGACTCTGGGAAGGAAAATTGGCAGTAAAGTGACACGGCCTGCAGTTCATAAATGGCATCATCTATGAAAAATATGATGGGAAAATAATAACAAAACAGAATAAAAGCAATTGACTCTGATGTTATTATTGCATTGCGTCTTTCTTGAATTCTGAGAGATGAAAAAGCAAACCTATTTTCCACTTATTAAATTCTATTTCTAGAGTAATGCATGAGCTGCATAATAATCTATTCATTGAAATTTGAGACATTTTCTGACCTAGTACTGAATTTTGAACCTATTATTATCATTAAGTAATCAACTTACCACTCTTCCCAATAATGTGCTGTGTTTGATATGTAGCTTTATTTTAGTTAGTATTGATTGGATCATTATGAAAGTTTTGAGACGGACTGTATAATGGCTCATTGTTCCACTTTCAAGAAACACAGTTGGCAGCATCCTTCCCAATTCATCTGTGCGAATGCTGACTTGCTCAGTTTATCAGTGTGGCTTGGATGTCTTCATTTGTTTCTGTTCATGAGGATTTTCTTGATTTTTGTGTATCTCAGAATGTTCATAAGGATTTCATGTATCTGTCTGGTATGTCTTTTCACAGTCTTTACATTCAATTTTTTTCTGGTGTCTTGTGAGAAACAAGAATCTCTATCTGGTCTGGGACTTTCAAAATCTATACTTTTAATCTTTGTCTCTTAGCTAGTTGGTGTAGTCCCTATCATTTTATTATAAATATGCACATATGTAAAACTATGCCTCCCATCTTAAATCTTTTAAAAGTGTTTCCTAGATTTTTATTTCTCCTTATTTAAGTTACTTCACCTCATACTGTTTTGGACTGCGAGTCTTTGTGTGATAAAACTTCTGGAGAATGGAATGCCCAGAAGTCATTTTTATTAAATTATTTGATGTAATAATGGTGATAAATGAAGAGGAACTTTGCTGACTATGAACGTCTAGGTTGCAAATTATTTTTATTTCCTGTTTGAAAATGCTAAACCAAAGTAACTTCCCATCTAGATTGTTATTGAAAAGCATGTTATTAACCTAATATAGATGCTCCTCAGCTTCCACTGGGGTCGTGCCCTGTAAACCCAACATTACTTGAAAATATTGTAAATTGAAAGCACATTTAAAATACCTAACCTAACAAAAATCACAGCTTAGTTTAACCTACCTTAAACACCCTCAGAGCACTCAAGTTAGCTTTAGCTGTACAAAATCATCTGACACAAAGCCTATTTTATCATAAAGTATCAACTGTCTCATGCAAAGAAAACACTCTGTGTACTGAGAGTGAAAAACGGAACGGTTGTGTGGCTGCCTAACAGGACAGCAGAACGTGCATAGATCTCACCTGTCAGAAAGGTGGAAAGTCCTGAGTCAGGTGTAAGTCAGAAACCATCTATATTTGTTTTGTGTAAATAACTGACTTTGTGTATATTTTTAGTTTCTTATTTAACCAGTTATTAAAATTTACCATAATTCGGTTAAGTATGTGGATTTTTTTTTTCTTATTCTCTCCCTTGAGTCTTTATGGGCCCTTTTAGTCTGAATTAATTTTTCCTTTTAATTCTGGAAAATTTATCTTTTTAATTTCTTTATATATTCCTTCTTCTGAAACTTTATTTCTCTCTCTTTAGGGATTCATATCTAGATATTAGCACTGTACTTCAATTCTACCTATTAACTTTTCTATTGTATGTTATATTTCTTAATCTTTCCCTCCTTCCCTCTGCGAGATTTTCTAATATTTTTTTTGGAGCCAGAGTCTTACTTTGTCACTCACAGTGCCTTGGGATCATAGCTCACAGCAACCTCTAACTCTTGGGCTCAGGCCACTGCCTTGGCGTCCCAGTGCTGGGATTACAGGCGTGAACCACCATGCCCAGGCAGATTTTCTAATTGTTGTCTGATGCCCTAATTCTTTCTTCTGCTCATCTGTTCTGCTATCTATGTAATGCCACTTACTTAAACTATTATCATTTAGTTCATGTCTCTACTCTTTGTTTTTCTTCCCTATTCCTCTATTCTTATTTCACATTGCTAAGGCCTTTCTCTATTTTTTGTGATATGTTTAGTAGGCTAATTTAAAATTTTTGGTCCTTCTCTTATAATATTTCTGGTTTGAATGGGATCTAAAATAGAAGTTAAGATGTTTCTCTTTCAAAATAGTTGTTCTCCTCTGATTTCTACTATTTTGGCCCATGAGCTCATTTTTCCTCTAGGGAATATTGGTTACTCGTCAGGCAAGGCATATGGAAAAGGCCAGACAAACCAGTTCCACTTAGTATTAATGAGCTCAGGATATGGGTAGTAGGTGACCCTCAAGTCCTAAGCTTCAAGCACCAGACATGTGGTCTATGCCTCCCAATGCCACAAAGCAACCTCTTCAGTTCTGAAAGGAACACTCCACAGACATTCAACATTTAAATATGAAATCCCAGCCTTCTCGGAGGCTGAGGCAGGTGGATCCCTTGAGCTCAGCAGTTCAAGACCAGCCTAAGTGAGAGTGAGACCCAATCTCTACTAAGAATAGAAAAACTAGCCAGGCACGGTGGCAAGAGCCTGTCGTCCTAGGTAGTTGGAAGGCTGAGGCAGGAGACTCACTTCTTGAGTGAGCCCAAGAGTTTGAGGTTGCTGTGAGTTATGATGCCATAGCACTACCCAGGATTAAAGAGTGACACTCTGTCTCAAAAAAAAAAAAAAAGATTGAAGTATGAGCAGCAGTCTTTTGAAGACAGAATATAAAAGCAAAATAAAGAAATTAAGTTTTGTTTTACTATTTACATTGAACTGGGTTTAGTTTGATTACTTACATAGGAACCCAAGGCACTTGAGCCAGTCTCAATCTAATGGTCTCCCAATTATTTTAGTTCCTTCTAGGAAATGTGTTTGCTTCTTTCTAATAATATACTTATAAATTTTATTATAAAAGTTGGATAATTTTGAATGCATGTTTTTGTAATTTGCTTTAATGATTAAAATACTGTGAAAATGTTTAAGTATCATTAAATATTCTTCTCTAAAAATAAATAATTTTGGATTGGCGCCTGTGGCTCAAGTGGCTAAGGCGCCAGCCACATACACCTAAGGTGGCCGGTTCAAATCCAGCCCGGGCCTGCCAAACAACAATGATGGCTGCAACCAAAAAATAGCCAGGCATTGTGGTGGGCACCTGTGATCCCAGCTATTTGGGAGGCTGAGGCAGGAGACTCACTTGAGTCCAGGAGTTGGAGGTTGCTATGAGTTGTGATGCCACAGCACTCTACCCAGGGGGATAGCTTGAGGCTCTGTCTCAAAAAATAAAAAAAAATAAAAAATAAATAAATAGATAGATAATTTTATAGCTGCCTAGTATTTGATTGTATGGATAAACAAAAAGTAATTAATTTCATTATGGTCATGTTTGATACTTCTAATAGTTTGTCATTATACATAAAACAATCATTTTTACATAAATTAGTTCGCATATTTGTAGTTTGTTGAGTATGTATTGTTTCCTACATGTTGCATTGCTGGGTAAATTTTTTTCAACATTTTTTCCCTCCTTGAGTTATTACATAAATCTTATTAAAATGCATAAATCTTAAATGAAGTTCAATGAATTTTTATATGTGTGTATCTCTGTGTAACCACAACACAATGCAAACACTTCCAGTGTAGGTAATTCTTAATGACTATTGGTGTATTTTGAGAAAAATGAATCAATTAAATTTAAATGTTGCTTTATGTTTTTTATGTTTTTCTTCACCCTCTCCAACATTGTAAGATTCTTGCTGAATACTTACAGTTTTGATACACAAATTTATACATAATTATTTGTACAGAAATTGCACATCAAAAATACCTCTTTCCTAGAGAAAATAAAAATAATCATGAGCTTTATAAAAGTATTTCCTGTCTTCTGGTGATAGCTTATGGATTTTTGTGAATTTTCTTCTGATAGATTATGACAGAATCAATACTATAGACTTACTGTGGAGGGAAAAAGACTACAACTTCTGGAAATGTCTTTAAAAAATCAAATAAAATGATTTGGTGACATCTAAATTTTTGAATATGAAAGCAAATAACAAACTCTTATTTGGGGGGACATAACTCTTAGAAGCTCCTACCAATTTTATATACCATTTAAAATTATTTGTGGCTAATGCTCTGTCACTTTCACAGCTAAAGATTAAGTCAAAGAATATGAAAAGAGTGGCAGGAAGGCCAACATTTGAACCTACAGAACAGTCACCATCAGAAATGCATGTAATTATGTCTATGAGGCAATATCAGTGCAACATTGTGCAAATATTAAGTTATGAAAAGTAATTTGAATGATTGCTTGAAAAAAATCTTACAGGCTTGACTCAGTTCTTGATGAGTTGATGCATAAAAATGTTCAAAACAAAGCAAAATTTTTAAAGCCCAGAGATTGAATTGGAAGAACATATGTTCAATGATACAGAAACGCCAAAGAATGCTCAGTAATGAAAAAGGTTATCTCCATAACGATTCACAAAACAAGACTTGATTAACGAAGATGGAAAAAGTAAGATGAGATGAGAATGTCTGAAAAGTAAACTTAGAGGTCTGAAGAGGTGATGAAGCACATTCAATCGAGATTCAGAGTTTTGAAGTTTCTCCATTGTATTTACATAAGAAAAACCTGGAAAAACAATGCTTTGGGGGAATGGGTACCCAGACACCTTTATTTCAAACTCTTTTGTTCACAGCTGTGAGCAGAAGGCTGCCCTGGATTTGTCCTTAACTGTGCCAGAGCTGATGTCTGTGGATGTTAACACTGAAGACAAAGTCTCCACACATAAGACTGGAAATACAGAAGCAATTCCGCTGCCCTCTGAATGAAGTTCAGCCTCCTGAAAGCAAAAAAGGATAAACTACTCTGAAACCTGAGCTGCTTTGAACACTTGCTCTCACTCACTGTGAAATGATCTAGCTGAGGTTATTTTGAAAACTGGTTATCAGTCGGTCCCTTCTTTTCCACATGAAAGCAGTAATTGTACTTTTTCATACAAAAAGCAGACTTAGTGTTAGAAGCTTCCCTTAAAGATTCTACCTTTTTTATTCTCAGAAAGATGGGCTTAAAAGTTTGGAAGGACATTTCAAAAGTGCCTAAAAAGAGCAGAGCTTGCAAGTAAAGTGTATTAGAAACCCTTAGAAATCCCATGAAATATCAGAGTTGTTTCTTTTACTTCTTTGTCAAGCTGTAAAGTGAGGTCTGGTTGCTGCTCTAAGTTTTAGTGCCATCAGTGGTATAAAGAAGTTTGGGGGCTGTTTATTTCAGAGGTGTGGTTAACACTCTCCAGAGGGCAGGCTGCCACAGAAAATGTCCCATTAACACGAGGGATGGGGAAGACTTTAGCAACAAGAGTTAATTGCGGTTTTGTCAGAACCTAAAAAAGTAGCTATGGTACCATCTCCCACATAACTCCAACCACCCTTCCCACCTCTCTAACTTGGGCTTTGTATTATTGTCGCATTGTCTTTATTTCTTGGGATCTTCCATAAGTATGCTCACAGCACTACAGGAGGGCCAGAGATTGCCAAAAGGCAGAAAGTCACAAGAAAATTAAAACACATTTAGAGAAATATTAATGGAAGTTACTAATACAAGCAATATTGTTTTACTAAGGTAATGCTTGAAATCTTTGTGGAGTTTTAAGGATTGGGTTCTAGATTTTCCCCACATAGTCTAGCTCTGAATACAAAATGTCTAAAATGTCTAGTTATTTATTAGTGCAGTTAATTTTTTTAATACCAATTTTGGAGACATTGATGGATAAGACAGTTATTTCTCCTTAATAAAAAGCAAGCTTTGTATTTAGATTTTGGGTCTTGGAGACATCAGTTCAAATCTAATTCTGAATCTCAAGAAGAAATTATATAGACTTATGCTCAGTTCTCATTTTTCAAACAATTTCATTGGCAGTATGATAAACAAATGTTATTATTGTATAAGGTTCAAATGTAATTTAATGTTTATTAAATTAATTTCATATATTTTCCTAGATTTAAGTAATAAGAAGTAGCATAAGACAGGAGAGAGTGGCCTTGTATTCAGAACATTGAAATGTGAAACTTTCTTTTTCAGGAATTTAAGTACAGTGGAGTGCGTTTTTTGTCTGTAGGAAACTAGAAAAACACATATTTGGGGCTACTGTATAGTGACAGTGTTAACTGCAACTAGCACTATAAACACGATTGTCCAAATGGAACAGCGGCAACTATTGATCTTAAAGTGATTGTTTCTTTTTATTTTTAAAATCAATCAATTAATATAACATAACTTCCAGAAACTACAAAAGGAAGATTGTCAGGGTTGTTTTTCTGGTATTCAAATTCACATGCAAGTGTTGCCAAGAAAGGGGGCAATGCTGGAATGAGGGAACTCCTATTTGTCTTCATTCACCTCCTCTTTTAAAATTTCCCATTAATAATAATGATTTACAAATAAGATCATAAGTGCAAATGTTGCCTCGGCCTCCTGAGTAGCTGGGACTACAGCCATCCGCCACCACACCAGCTAGTTTTTCTGTTTTTAGTAGTGATGGGGTCTTGCTCTTGCTCAGGCTGGTCTTGAACTCCCGAACTCAAGCAATCCACCTGCTTTGGCCTCCCAGAGGGCTGGGATTACAGGCATGAGCCATCACACCCAGCTTGTTGGTTGCTTTTTTATTTGGGTAATCCAGTCTTTGTTCTACACTGTTTTCTAATTATGATACTTTGCTCTTGTATTTTAAAACAAATGTGGCCTTGCATCTTTTTAAAAGAAAAACTAAAATGTTTTCTAAAACGTTCTTTGAATTTTGGGTCAAAATGACATCATAGGGTAGCTCTTTTCGTGCCCAGCATTCCTTCCTCCGTGAAAGGCGGCTGGACTAAGAACAGATCAGCAGGTACGAGGGGTGGGTCCTCCAACTCAGACCCCCATGTTTCCTCATGCAGGGCAGGCCTGGAGGACAGAGCCAGACCCCACGCAGCTTAGACAACTGTCTGCTCCCACCAGCACTTCATCTAACACTTTCTATCAATTCACTACATGTGCAAAGGTGCTGGGGGTTTCTACCATTCTCTTTTCTTTCCATGTATCCCGGGTACTGAGACTTAACTCTGAATGAATTTAGAAATTTATTTAAACACACAACATTTTTGACAAATGATGAGGCAGTTCTATCCTGTTTGCTCTCAGATCAAAGGCACCTGCCTGTGTTTGTGGCAAAAGTTGCCTTTGCCTCACAGAGGTAAGGGCGTACAAAGAGTGAGTCAAAACTCATCTCATCTTCTTGAAGGTGCCCTTTGATGTTCTCTCTGAGAGGGTGGAGAATGTCAAGTGCTTATTCTAAAAACATTACTCTCAAAACATCCATTTATATCAAGAGTGCAGTCAGCTGAGTATGCAAATGCAGTCTGACCAGTAATGCCTGTCTGCAATGTGTCCTAGTGGCTGCAATCGTGCGGGTACGGGCAGGTGCACGGATGTGTGCGTTTGCTTATATGCCCACATGATAGCACTTTTGTGGTAGAAATAACCATCTATGTGGGGGTAATCTTTATTTCTTTATTACTTAAAAATATTTCTTTATTTATTGTTTCAGATAAAAGTTCTTTTGCTCCGTTCCTCAGGCTAGCGTGCCACGGTGCAATCACAGGTCATTACAGCCTTTGGCTCCTGGGCTCCAAGGATTCTCCTGCCTCCACTACTTGAAGATTGTGAAATATCCTTCTAGTTTTTAAAGGATAGACTTCCATATTTTTGGTCACCTTTTGAAGTTTTCACTAACTCATCACCTTTTTTTAGCCTCCATAATGCCTTTTCTTCTCTTACATTTAAATTCTGATCTCCATCAAATTTTGCTTATTAATCACCAACAGTGAATTTCTAAGCATTTATGTAACCCACTCTAAATTTTATTTGCAAACAGTGGAGAACTGCTTCATCTAAGCAGCTTTGTGAGACATGGGTGATCACTGTTCTTTTATAAACTAAACAAGAAAATGTTTATAATGATGTGTGTTTGTTACTCCACATATATTCTTCTAACTCACTTAAATTATTTACAGTTTTCTTAGGACTATTTTTGCAAAGACATAAGAATGTGAACATCCTTGGTATTTTAAGTGGTTTTACATTTTCGCAAGGCAAAGGCCCTTATACAATGGGTCAGGGATGGAATGATGATTTGGAACAGAGCCAGGGACAGAGATGGGAGGGTTTGGTCAAGGACAGGCTGATTTTGGGACCATGGATCTGGGGCTGAGGCTTGTATGAACAGCTGTAACATCTCTTATCTACTTCACCTCACAATAAGAAGCAGTGAGAATCCTAAAGGAGAAAACAAGCTTGGGGTGTACACATGCATGCAGGTCAGGGATTGTGCCGAGATAGCAATCATGTCCTGTTACCAGTAAACATTCTGAAGAAAAAAGAAAGGTTTCTGTGGAAAAAAAAATCTAGTGCCTGCAGACTAATTTACAAGATAAGAGCTTGGATCACGAAGATATCATTGATACAGACACTTTGACATTTCTGACTGATAAACTTGCCTCTCGATGGAATGTTTTCTACTTTAGGATGGCCTAAATCTACACAGGCTTTAGTGGAATGTAGTTTAATATTCAGAAATGTAATTGCTGGCCTAGTGATATTCATTAACAAGCCATCATGCTCGAACTTTCTTTGGATAAGCCACAGGTTTACAGAGATAAAAAAATACTAGGGGGTAAAGGAATACATTAACAATTAAAAAGGAAGAGGGTACAAATTTGATAGTCTTATATTTGCTAGTAGGGTGTTTTAGAATGACTTGAAATTATTGAGCAATTGGATGCTGACAAACCACAGACCCTGAAAAAAGGGTGCTGACTGAGAATGACCTTGCATGTGATAATCTGCTTTGTGTTCAGTTTCATTTAAATATCTTCATAGGATATCTGGAACTAATGGTGCTTTAACAAAATGTGCAGAGGTGTCTCAATGCAGGCACACTGAACACCCAAACAGATGGAAAATTAGGGGGAAAGGCTTAGGGAAGTCTAAAACATTGTGGTAAAAAAAAAATAAGAAAATGAAATTCAACTTAAAATAATGTGAGGGAGAATCTCTGTAGACAAATAATCAGAAACAGATAGTTGATGGAAGGGAAAGTGTTGGAAAGCACTCAAATCAAACCATTTGAGACAAAAAGTTATATGATACTGAAATTCTGTGACAATTCAGGGGATAGAACTAAAAATCATCTTGGTGACCACTTCACATTACCAAGCAAGAAAGTATACCTGAACTGGAATTCACTTGGAGATCATGTTATTTCTCTCTTTTGCTATGTTTAAGAACTCAAAGGAACTGGAAGGAGTTCAAAAAAGAACAGCAAACACAATTAAGAGTCTAGAGGGATTGATTTATATAGTGAGAGGAAAGAAATAAAATATGCGACACTTGGCTAAAGACTTCTAGAGAGAACATAATTGTCAAAAGTCTTACAACGATTTATGTACTGAGTCAATAGAGGGATATTTAGTTCAATAAAAGGGAATCCAGGCA
This sequence comes from Otolemur garnettii, assembly GCF_000181295.1. Taxonomy (NCBI): domain Eukaryota; kingdom Metazoa; phylum Chordata; class Mammalia; order Primates; family Galagidae; genus Otolemur; species Otolemur garnettii. The sequence continues at coordinate 7,844,848 of NW_003852456.1, forward strand.
GAAACCCAGTGAGATGAATGTAAACTCTAATGCTGAAAACATTTTTCTAATTTTGTTAATACCATTATAATCTAAAGTGTTTCAAATGGAGCTGGACTCAAAATTCTCTTTGGGTTTGTATTTTGCTTGTTTCGGTGTTTTCAACCCATTTTGAAACTCACATTAAGTGACCCAGAGGCTCAGTTAGTTTCTGGAAAATTCTCTGTGCCCTTGTCATCCTCTTCCTGACAGACTATCTCTTCCCTATTGAGACTCCCTCTGTGCAGTATGTAAGTTTGGTACGTGGCAGGGCGAGCCCTTCTGTGTTGTTTTTCTTCTTCAAAAAAGTTGGCTGTTTATTTTGTTGTTTACACATATTCTCTGCTCTTACTGACTTTCATAGATTAAACTATTATAGTCTTCTCAGTCTGCTCAGGCTGGCATAATAAAATACCATAGACTGAGTGGCTTAAGCAATAGAAATTAATTTTCTCACAGCTTGGGAGACCACGAGTTCATAGTGGAGATTCTGGCTGATTCAGTTTCTGATGAGGGCTCCCTTTCTGGCTGGCAGATAGCCACCTTCCTGCCACTTCTTCACGTGTGGAGAGAGACAGATCTCTGGGTTCAGTGGGTCAGGGGCCCACTTTTATGACCAAATATTAGAACTCAGAAAAAGTAATATTATCACCATGAGTTTTAGAGCCAGTTGAACACATAAGGATAAGTCTTAGAAATAGTTCAAATAAAATAATAATTTTTGTGTAAAGTAGAGAAGGAGAGAGAGACAGAAGGAGAGAAAATGAATGAGGATTCATATATTCAAAGAGGAAATTTGGTCCAACATGCCAAATTCTAGGTAGATCAACAAAAACAACAAAAAGAAAAAGGAATGGGTATAGGATGTAGGTATGTTAATTAGAAACACAAGTATTGATTATCTTTACCTTCAGAAAAACTATTCAAAGGTTTTTTTCTACTTTATTTGGTTAATTACATATTACAATTAATTAATTATACTTTAGTAAATCAAATGTAGAATTTTTAAACAATAAGATCAGTGAAAAAGTGAATAGGAAAGAAACTAAACAAACAAAAATAAATTAAGAATCTCTAAGGGAACATCACCAAAGTAAGACTGTACAACAATTCCTGAACTTCCCTGCTGTGGAATCCCTTCTACAATTTTAAAGGATTTGATAGGTGTGTTAGGTTCTTCAGATCATTCCAATATGGGAAGGAGAGAGAAATTTATTTTGGCACTGAGATTGCAACTGCTGATGACCAACTGTTGCACTCCCAGAGTACGTCCCTAAGACTGAAGTTCCTTATGAGGAGGTGTTTGGAGACCATGCTCTGGAGGTTCCAGAATGTTCTCATGATTAAGAAGATTTATGATCACCAAGAAAATAGATGAACTGGTGAAAGAAAAATTGTTCACGTAGGTTGTTCCAACAAATAGCTCATGAAAATATTTCTCAGTAGAGAGTATTTTGATATTGGTAAAAGCTATATATTAAGAGGGTAGGTAACTTAGTTTTATTAGCCTCTCATTAATTTTATTTAATTTCCTGAAATCTCACAGATTTGGCACAATAATCTTAGTACTGAGACAATTTTGCTTTTTTATATATGTGTATGTCTTTTTTTAGCATGTTAATGACCTTTTCAAAAGTTTTAAAATATCTAATCCAGCAAATTGTGCCATTTAATATTCTCTATTTTTCATACATGTTTATATTTCATATTTATAATATATTTACTTTGTTTTGAAGTTTTACATTCTTACAAAAACTCCACAATTATATGCAAAGACTTATCCTTCTTATTGTTGAATACAATGGACTGAAAAATTATACTTTTGGATGTAAGCATAAAAGTCTAACTTAAATTGTTCCAAATAATAGAGGATATAATTAAAATTTTCACTGATTAGGGAGTACCAATGATTCAATTCCAACTCCATTGGTCTACACTTTCTTGGTGCTATTCTGTGTATTGACAACATCCACATGCTGGCAGAAGATGGCTGTTAAATATCTAGGCCTCAATTGGAACTGATTTTGTAGAAGATCATTATTAAGATTGAGAAATTTTATTTCTAAGAATCCATGTTTGTAATGGGCTGAATTAGGGACCCTACACACTAATTTAATTTTTTTTATTAAATCATAGCTGTGTACATTAATGCAATTATGGAGTACAATGTGCTGGTTTTATATATAATTTGAATTACTTTCATCAAACTGGTTAACATAGCCTTCACCTTATTTTCTTAGTTATTGTGTTAAGACATTTATATTCTACACTTAGTAGATGTAACACGTACCCTTGTAAAATGCACCATAGGTGTGGTCCCACCAATTACCCTCCCTCCACCCATTGTCTCCCCTTCTCTTCCCTCCCCCTCCTCTTTCCCCTTCATCTTGGTCTGCAGTTGGGTTATAGCATTCATATGGAAGTGTCAATGTCTTATAAATTGGTTTCATAGTAGGGCTGAGTACATTGGATACTTTTTCTTCCATTCTTGAGATACTTTGCTAAGAAGAATGTTCCAGCTCTACCCATGTAAACATAAAAGAGGTAAAGTCTCCATCTTTTTAAAGGCTGCATAATATTCCATAGTGTACAAATACCACAATTTATTAATCCATTCCTGGGTCCATGGGCACTTGGGCTTCTTCCATGACTTAGCAAGTATGAATTGGGCTGCAATAAACATTCTGGTGCAAATATCTTTGTTATGAAGTAATTTTTGGTTTTATGGATATATACCTAGTAGAGGAATTGAAGGATAGAATGGCAGGTCTATTTTTAGACCCCTAAGTGATCTCCAAATATCTTTACAAAAGGAATGTATTAGGTTGCATTCCTACCAGCAGTGCAGAAGTGTTCCCTTTTCTCCACATCCACGCCAACATCTCTGGTTTGGGAATTTTGTGATGTGGGCTAATCTTACTGGAGTTAGATGATATCTCAAAGTGGTTTTGGTTTGCGTTTCTCTGATGATTAAGGATGATGAGCATTTTTTCATGTGTCTGTAGGCCATGTGCCTGTCTTCATCAGAGAAGTTTCTCTTCAAGTCCCTTGCCCACTCTGAGATGGGATCACTTGTTCTCTTCTTGCTAATATGTTTGAGTTCTCTGTGGATTCTGGTTATTAAACATTTGTCAAAGACATCGCCTGCAAATATCTTCTCCATTCTGAAGGCTGCCTGCTTGCTTTATTTACTGTGTTCTTGGCTATGCAGAAGCTTTTTAGTTTGATCAGATCCCAATAATATATTTTTGGTGTTGCTTCAATTTGGGGCAGGGGAATCCTCCTCATAAAATATTCTCCTAGGCCAATTTCTTCAAGTGTTTTCCCTTCACTCTCTTCTAGTATTTTTAAAGTTTCATGTCTTAAGTTTAAATATTTTATACAGTGAGAATCAATTTTTGTTAATAGTGAAAAGTGTAGGTCCAGTTTTAGTCTTTCTACAGGTAGCCAGCCAATTCACCCAGAACCATTTGTTAAATAGGGAATCTTTTCTCCACTGAATGTTTTTGATTGGCTTATAGATCAAATAATGGTAAGTAGCTGGGTTTATCTCTTGGTTCTCTATTCTGTTCCATACATCTGCCTCTCTGGTTTTGTGACAGTACCGCGTTATTTTGATCACTAGAGATTTATAGTATAGTCTGAGGTCTGATAGCATGATTTCTCCTGATTTGGTTTTATTTCTGAGTAATGTCTTGACTAATTGAGGTTTTTTCTGATTTCATATAAAATGAAGTATCATTTTTTTGAGATCTTTAAAGTATGACAGTGGTGTTTTAATTGGGATTGCATTAAAATTGTATATTGCTTTGGGTAGTATGGGACATTTTAATAATGTTGATTCTTCCCAGGCATGAGCATGGTATGTTTTTCCATTTGTTAACATCTTCAGCTATTTCTTTTCTGAGTTTCATAGTTCTCTTTATAGAGATCTTTCAAGTCCTTTGTTAGGTAAACTCCCAAATATTTCATCTTCTTTGGCACTACTGTGAACGGAATAGTCCTTGACTGTTTTTTCAGTTTGGCTACTGTTGGTGTATATAAAGGCTACAGATTTGAGAGTATTGATTTTGTAACCTGAGATGTTGATGTATTCCTTTATCACTTCTAAGAGTTTTGTAGTAGAATCCCTGGTGTTTTCCAGATATATATGATCATATCATCTGCAAAAAGTGAAAGTTTGATCTCTGTTCCTATTTGGATACCCTGGATCGCCTTTTCTTGCCTTATTGCAACAGCTAAGACTTCCATTACAATGTTAAAAAGCAGTGGAGACAATGGACAACCTTGCCTGGTTCCTGATCTGAGTGGAAATATTTCAGTTCAACTCCATTCAGTACGATATTGACTGTGGGTTTGCTGTAGATGGCCTTTATCAGTTTAAGAAATGTCCCTTCTATACCTATTTTCTTAAGTATTCTTTGATCATAAAAGAATGCTGGATATTATCAAAAGCTTTTGCTGCATCAATTGAGAGAATCATGTGGTCTTTCTTTTTTATTTTGTTTATGTGATGTATTATATTTATAGATTGATGTATATTGAACCATCCTTGAGACACTGGGATAAAACCAACTTGGTCATGGTATATAATCTGTTTGATGTGATGCTGGATTCTGTTTGCTAGGATCTTATTGAATATTTTTGCATCTATATTCATTAAAGATATTGGGCTATAATTTTTTTTTCTTGTTGAGTCTTTTCCTGGTTTAGGGATCAGGGCAATATTTGCTTCATAGAATGGGTTGGGAAGTATTCCTTCTTTTTCTATGCTTTGGAAAATATTATGTAATATAGGTACTAGTTCCTCTTTAAAGGTTTGGTAGAATTCCAATGTGAAGCTGTCTGCTCCCGGACTCTTCTTTTTCAGGAGATTTCATATAGTTGATGTTATTTCAGTACTTGATATTGGTCTGTTCAACATTTCTAATTCTTTCTGGCTAAATCTAGGAAGGTGGCATGCTTCCAAGTATTGGTCAATTTCTTCAAGATTTTTGTATTTCTGAGACTAGAGTTTTTTGTAGTATTGTTTAAGAGTTTTTTGAATTTCTGAGTTGTCTGTTGTTATTTTGCCTTTGTCATTTCCAATCGATGAAATTAGGGATTTTAATTTTCTATTGCAGGTTAGGGTAGCCAAGGCTTCATCAATTTTGTTAAACTTTTCAAAAAAACCAACTCTTGGATTCATTGATCTTTTGAATAATTATTTTGTTTTTGGTTTCATTTAATTCAGCTCTAATTTTGGTTATTTCTTTTCTTCTGCTGGGTTTGGGGTTAGTGTGTTCTTCCTTTTCCAGTTGCTTGGGATGTCCCATTAAATTGTTGACTTCCTCTCTTTCCGTTCTCTTAAGGAAGGCTTGTAGTGCTATAAATTTCCCTCTTAGGACTGCCTTTGTTGTATCCCAGAGATTCTGATAATTCATATATTCATTATCATTCTGTTCCAAAAACTTGGTAATTTCATTTTTAATTTCATCTTTGACCCAGCTATCTTTCAGCATAAGGTTATTTAGTTTCCATGTCTTTGTATGACTATGCAGATTCCTATTATTGAAGAGTTCAACTTTTATTCTGTGATGATCTGAGAAAATACAAGGAATAATTTATATTCTTTTAAATTTGCTGAGGTTAAACTTATGACCTAAGATATGATCAATTTTGGAGGATGTTCCATGGCCTGATGAGAGGAATGTGTATTCGATTTTGTTAGGATGAAATGTTCTGTAGATGTCTGTTAAATTCAATTGTTGTATGGTGAAGTTTAAGTCCAAAATTTATTTGCTTGGTTTCTTCTTGGAGGATTTATCCAACACTGCCAAAGAGGTGTTCAAATCTCCAACTATCATGGTGCTGGAGGATATCAAATTGTTCATGTCTGTTAGGGTATTACTTATAAATTAAGGAGCATTTTGGTTGGGTGCATAAATGTTAATAATTGATATCTCATCATGTTGAGTGTTTCCCTTAACAAATATGAAGTGACCATCCTTGTCTTTCTATACTTTTGTTGGTTTAAAGCCTAATGTGTCTGCAAATAAAATTGCAACCCCTGCTTTTTTCTGTTTTCCATTTGCCTGAATCATAGATGTCCATCCCTTCATCCTGAGTCTATATTTATCCTTTAAGATAAGATGAGATTCTTGTATGCAGCAGATATCTGGACTGAGTTTTGTACCCAGTCAGCCAACCTGTGCCTTTTTAGTGGACAATTTAAGCCATTGAGAATATTGATAAGCCTGGTAGTATTTTGGGTGTCAAGTTTTTCAAAAGACCAGTGGACATTTGTAATCCTTTTGCTACTGTGGCAGTTGGGTTTTGATCAATAATTTCTGAGTGAGTTTACTTTGGTGGTAGAGCATTGTGGTAGTAATTACGGAGGATGGATCTGAGAATATCTTGAAGAGCTGGTTTAGTTATGACAAATTTCTTCAATGTGTGAATGTCATTAAAGTATTTGACTTTTCCATCATAAATGAAACTCAGTTTAGCTGGATGCAGAATCCTGGGTTGAGAGTTGTTTTGTTTTAGGAGGTTAAAAGTCGATAACCACCCTCTTCTAGCCTGAAAGGTTTCAGTGGAGAGATCTGCAGTCATTCTAATATTCTTCCCCTTGTAGGTTATGATTTTCTTGTGTCTAGCTGCTTGCAGGATTTTCTCTTTCAATTTGGCAAAGTTAATTCAAATGTGTCTAGGGGGATTCTTTATTTGGATTGAGTTGTGCTGGGGGCCTGAAACTGTCTGCTATCTGAATTTTATGTTTGGAAAGTTTTCCTCAAAAATCTCTCAGAGTAGAGCATCTGTGCCTTTCAGATCATTCTCATCACCTTCAGGAATTTCAATAAAGTGAATGTTTGCTTTTTTGGAGTGGTCCCACAACGCTCTCAGGGAATGATCCACCTTTCCTCTTCATTTCTTTTCATCTCTGAGCATTTTGGCGTGTTCAAAAGCTTTGTCTTCAATGTCTTAGATCCTTTCTTCTGCCTGCTCTGTCATATTACTGAGGGATTCTACTGTATTTGTCAGGTCTTTGAAAGATGCAAATTCTTGCCTCAATTTGTCAAAACCTCTGGTGATTTTATCTTTGAATTCTTGAGCCAACTTAGAATTACTCTCTAATTCCAATTTTACTTCAATTCTGTTCATCTTATTTGCTATCCAAATTCTGAACTCAATTTCTAACTTCTCAGACACATGTTTATGAATGGGATCTTCTGTTGTGTCTCCTTTGTTGTACCTTGGGGGAGTTGATCTACTCTGGTTATTCATGTTGCCAGAGTTTTTCTGCTAATTCTGCCCCATGGTTACTTTCACCATTTGTTTAGAGAGGCTGTTAAGGTGGAATTAAATTAAGGGCTCCTGGAAATGTAATTAACTAGTTTTTTACCAGATTGCTGGGACTGGTGACTGTGGCTTTTCCCCTATGGCTTTACCAAGGTCCTGTTCAGTACTACAGCCTCAGACTCTGGTGACCTACTTGGTATGATGGGGCTAGGTGGGTTCTGTCTTGTATTTAGCTAGACTCTGACAAATTCTAGTGGGTCAGTGACTTTGGGTTGAAATCTCAGCTGTGGAGGAATATAAGTAATTTAGACACCCTGCCCCCCACTGGCAATAACTGGGAGAGGAGAATCAGACCCTCCCTCTACAACACAATTAGGGTATAACCTTGGAGAGTCCCTAGGTGATTGGCCTAGATCAAGAGTTCCAAACCAATTGTCCTGGTCAGCACAAACAGATCAAGTGGGAGAATTCAAAAGGTCTCCAGCAACTAGACAGCAGGGGTCATTGGCAGCTCAAGTGTGACTCACTCTGGTGGTCTGTGGAGTCAGAAAGGCCCACCCAGGAAAAGAATTATTCCAGGAGTGCTGGTGCCTCTTTTCCCACTTTGTATCACCATCACCCCCAGTCACTGGTTACCCTGTAGGCTGCAGCCCAGCTCTCTCTAATACTCAAATATACCAGGGATTTACACCTAAGTCAAAGAGGAGACAATGCCTCCCCAACTGGGCCGTGTCACTGTGTGACCTGCAGGCAGGAGGAGTTCAGGCCTGATTCCTTCTGGTGATCATTGGAAATTGGGGAGTGTTTCACCTGTGTCTGTACCCAGCCAGGGGTTACCGTGGAGGAGTGTGGTTCTCTCCCTCAGAGACCATGCCTCTGCCTTGGCCACTCTCCACCTCTAGAACCCCTGCAGTTCAGGTCAGGTTCCCTCCATGTTCCCCAGAATTGGGGAGGTGTCTCTCCCAAATTTGACCCCAGTAGGAGGGACTGTGGAGCCACCACCACTGTCAGGGGTGGTGACGCTGGTCTGGGATACTGCTGTCCGCAGGTTGCAGGAGCCAGGGAGCTGGTAGGCAGTGCCCTGTGGGTAGCAAAAGCAGGTGGGGGGCTGGTGGGTGCCATAGTGGTCCCTGGTGGTTGGTGGCACGGGTCCCACACTATGCTATTTCCAACATGGGGCATGTCTCTCTCCTTTTTGACTCCCCACCTCTACTAAAGTTTTAGGACAATTTCCCCATAGCCCACAAGATGCCCCGCCCTAGCAAAAATCTGCCAGACACTCTGGATTCTGCACAGAGTGGTCTCCAGACTGCCAGGAGAGGAGAGAAGGGAGGATTGGGAGTTCAGGAAGGTAGGGAGAATATTAGATCAACTTTTGTCCCAGGCAAGAGACTTCCTGGATTTGCATTAGTATCTCTCTGTGGAGGAAGTCCTGGCCCTCAGTCATTCTGTCCCCTGAAATTTGTTTCCTCAGAGTCCCAGCTTGCCTCAGCAAGGGTGATGCAAACCTATCAGTCCTCTTTCTCAGCTCAACGTGGGATCTTCTGCTTTATTTGGTTGGTTCTGGCCATTTTTTCTCCTCCTGGATGGAAGCCTCTGCTGAAACTGGCTTCAGTTGGCCATCTTGCCTCTTCCCCCACTACCCACTAATTTAACAGATGCTTCTTGAATGCTTATTCTCTTCAAGTACTTTTTGAAGGGTCTAAATCAATCTGCATGTCCAGGTGATGCTGTGTGCCAGTTGACTTCCAGGCATCCTTAAACTACAGCCCATGGGCCACATGCAGCCCATGGAGGGCATTTATCCAGCCTGCCGGGTGTTTTTGCTGCCGCTTCCTATCCTGCTTAGCAGCTGACTTGTCCAGGGCCCACAGTCCAGCCCTCCAATGGTCTGAGGGACAGTGAACTGACCCCCTGTTTAAAAAGTTTAGGACATCTGAGAGCCCTTGGCTTCCAGACTGATCACTGGCAGACAGAAAGAATTACTATTAGACAAATCAGGATAGCACCCTCAAACCATGAGCACTGTGTTCATCAATTCATAAGGATTTTTTAACCATAAGCACTGACATCATCAATAAGATTCTCTATTCAGCACAACTTACATAATTGCATTTCTTAACTTTTAACTAAGTAACATTCTTAGCTTTTATATCTCAGAGAACAATAAAGATTTTTGAAACATCAGAAGGAATTTAGAAAGACATCTGAATAAACTATAACAAACATTTTGTCTTAAATAGTTTCAAACACTTTCAGTGTATCATGTTTGCCCCCATGTTGCCCTCAACTCTGTACTGAGAAATTTTCTTTTTTTTTTATTTCTTATACCATAACTCTGTACATTAATGCAATCAAGAGGTACAGTGTGCTGTTTTCATATACATTTTGAAATACTCTCATCAAACTGTTAACACAACCTTCATGTCATTTTCTTAGCTATTGAGCTAAAACGTTCATACTCTGTTTTTAGAAAGATTCACTTATACCCTTGTAAGATAAGCCATAGAGTTGACGCCACCGATCACCCTCCCTCCTCCTACTCACCCCCTTACCTCCCCCTCCCACCCCTTTCCCATATTCTAAGGCTATAATTAGGTTATGACATTCCTATAAAAGCTATGAATTAGTTTCAAAGTAGGGCTATGTACTTTGGATACTTTTTCTTCCATTCTTGAGATACTTTGCTGAGAAGAACGTTTTCTAATTCCATCCATATAAACATGAAGGAAGTAAAATCTCCATCTTTCTTTAGGGCTGCATAGTATTCCATGGGGTACATGTACCACAATTAATTGATCCATTCGTGGGTCGATGGGCATTTGGGCTTCTTCCATGACCTAGCAATTATGAATTGGGCTGCAATAAACATTCTGATACAAATATCTTTGTTGTAATTCAATTTTTGGTCTTCTGGATATATACCTAATAAAGGAATTACAGGATCAAGTGGCAGGTCTATTTTTAGTTCTCTAAGTGTTCTCCAGACATCTTTCCAAAAGGAACAAATTAATTTGCATTCCCACCAGCAGTGTAGAAGTGTTCCCTTTTCTCCACATCCACGCCAATATCTCTGGTTTTGGGATTTTGTGATGTGGGCTAATCTTACTGTGGTTAGATGGTACCTCAAAATAGTTTTGATTTGCATTTCTCTGATGATTAAGGATGGAGAGCATTTTTACATATATCTCTAGGCCATGTGCCTGTATTCTTTAGAGAAATTTCTCTTCAAGTCCCTTGCCCACCCTGAGATGAGATTGCTTGTTTTCTTCTTGCTAATACATTTGAGTTCTCTGTGGATTCTGGTTATTAAATCTTTGTCGGAGACATAACCAGCAAATATCTTCTCCCATTCTGAGGGCTGTCTATCTGTTTTATTTACTGGAGAAATTTTCTATGAGAGAAAACTTATTTATAATATATTGATTGCATGAAGTAAAGAAATATATGCTCACAACTTCAAATTATTCTTGAAATCAGAAATAGGCAATTGACCATTATTATAAACTGTAGCAGCCCATATTGCCTATGGCTAAGAGGAGTGAGAGTTATAAGAAATACCTGTAATGGAACACCTTGGTGAAAAGGGCATGGAGAGAGATTTGGTTCTAACAAGCATGAGTGAGCTCGCGAGATGACAGCATTGGTGAATTGGCAGTCTCTACACCTGTGGTGTTGAGAGGCACGAGCTCAGCCTTATATTAGGATGGAGGAGAAGGCAGTCAGGAGGCATGCACATTCTATCATGGATCCACTTACTCTGACTCTGTCTCCTCTCCTGCCTGCAGAACGCCAGCATGGCATCTCTGCTGAAGATTACCAAGCTCTGCTAAAGACTAAGAGCTATCTGTTCTAAGAAGACCTTTACTCTCTCTAAGATACTCTGTCCCTCTCTCTCTCTCTCCAGCTAAAGTAGATAGCCCTCAAGCACCTACGAGAAACTGTTCTAGCTTAGTGGTCTGCGTCCAGACCCTACCTAAGCCGGGCCCGAGACCTGGCCAGTCCTAGGCCCTGACAATAAACCACAATTGAAGTCTTTGGAATATATAGTTATTATATTTTTTTCAGAATTATACTTTTATTGTTTTCTAAGACATTTTATAACTTAAATAAAACTTTTATAATGACACAAAGTTGTAAACCCAATTTAGTACATGAGTCATCATGTTAGTTACACTAAGCCTTTACAGCTAGTCCTCTGAAAACATTCCAAGAACAGCTTGATTGTCCCTACTTAGATCATGATCCCTGAATTTAGAGAATTTAAGGGCCCTTTAGTTGAGTAACAAAAATTGAACAGATGATATTTTGATGGCAGTCAAATTAAATTTTTCTTAGCTGTTTCATAAGAAACAAACTCTGGGAATTTCCTACTAGTAAGAGAATAATCAAATGGTCAAACTGGTTGTTATAAAAATGTCAGAAATAATGTGTAAAGTTGTCTAAAGCTATGATGTTTTCCTAGCAATAGAAGATATGGATGTGGGAAAACATTATAATCGATTTCTAAATGCTTATGCTATTTGAAAGAAATACTCGAACTTCTACTAAAAGACAAGTACCCTTATAATAAGATTAGTTGGCTAACTGGCAATCAAATATTTCACCAGTTATTAAATTGATATGTGTCATTTCCTTCCTGATCAATTTTAGGAATTAGGCAGCATGTGATATTGAAGAATGGAAGTCTAAAAGATATAAGGTAAACCTCATGTCACCTATGAGAAAAATTGAAACAAAGCTGGAGGCTAAGTTAGACGTGCATCCTGGCCATTTGTCCCTGAAACACTCACACCAACATTGTCTGTATTCCTATGGTTTAGTCCATCACACAATATGGCCTATGTAATCTGTTCCTTGACTTCTTTTAGAATCTTAAAATTAAGAACAAAAGCCATCTGCCTGTCTTCAAGGCCGAGTACTTAAAATGAAATATCCTAATAATAAATTACAATAGTTAAAATCCCATATTAAGGTTCACATTTTATAATAAATTTTCAATGTCTCTCATGTTTTGGGAGGAATTTTATTCCAGGATGATGGTTATAAATTATTTGAGCCATACCTGATAACAGTTTGTAGCCTTCAACTATTATTAGTACACCTTAGCATGCATAGACATTTTGTGGCAACTCCATAGACACTTTGATATTACTCCTGTTTTCTTCATCGCCTCTTGTCTTCTTCTTTATCAAAATTTTACCCACAAACAAATTCTTTTAAAAGCAGAATGAGCTATAAAATGACATCTAAGAAATCTGATGCTAATTCATAATTTCTGCAGGCATTAGTGGCACACTGATAGTTACTCACTTTAGCCTGTTGTGTAGATAAGCGATTTCAATGCAGTGCACAATTCCCAGCATGCTTTGCACTGACTGTATCCTTTTCTCCCAATTGAAACATATTCTGGAATGTTTTTAAATAGGTCTTTCATTATTAAAGACCTGAAATCAATTCACCAAATTCTAACCATTATTACAATATTGATTGAAAACTTCTGTCTCAAAAGATAATTTATAGATACCTTTGAGAATTAAACCAAATTCCCCTGAGCCAAATTCTTAATCTGTAAACTCTGTTTGCCCTGTCAAGGGCTGTAATTTTCAAAAGAAATGCAAAAGAAATAAAGGGAATGATCTTTTCACAATATCCAGGAAAAGGTGAAAATTTTTTAAATTTTTCTGTTACAAAATCATTTCAAAGAGACTCCTAAGAATTCTTTGTGAAAAATTCCTTGAGAGGGAGCTTCACAAAGAGATAGGAAGTGGGAATGAAATAACACTGTATTCATTCAAAGAGAAAAGAATAAAAGGAAACTTAAAAAGAAGCAAAGAAATGTGGCGATAAAATTAGGTGACTGTGTCAAAGAGCAAAATTTCAAAATGTACTTTATTTAATCTTTATTCAGCAGAAGAAGATAATGTCTCTCTTTAGCTTAAAAAAAATTAGAGAGTGTTTAATAGAATTTACTCCTAAAAATAGTTAGAGATTGTTTTAGTCACATTGCATTGCTTTGTGCATTGCTTTGCACTGCTAAATCTAAACGTCACTGAATATTGCAAATCATTCTGCCTTTAAGATTTTTCCACTAATTCTGATGTGCCTGGGCATGAGCACCCAATAAGGCCCCAGTAAAGCAGATCTTTTGTTGTTGTGAACTGTTGACTAAGCTGGGAGTTGAAGAGTTGGATTTTATTAGTGCTCATCAGTGATGAGTGAGTGAAGAAGCAGGATCATCTGGCAACTGTTTCTGGGAAGATGCCTGGTGGTTCTATCACTTGGTATCTACTTGTAGGGAATTGGATTTTGTATCATAAGACTGCTTTAATGGAGCTTATAATATAATATAAATATAGAATGCATTTTATAAAATGTATACAAATTATGTGAGCACATCTTTGGCACATCTGTGTGTTTGCCATACAACACACCAAACTATGTAATTCAAGTTTTCTTTGATAGTACACGGGTGTTATGAAGACCGAGTATCAGATCTCGTCATATCCCAATTAATAATATAAATTGTTGGGTTAATAGAGGATTTTCCAACTTATAGTTAATAAACAGTAAACAAATCACAATGTATAAAAGAGAAAACAATTTAATGAAGATAAGATATATTTAAATGCATCATCAATATGCTCAACAAAGTGTCCTAAGGCTTTACATATTGATTTTAACCTTAATGTTCCAGTTTCCACTTAATTTTGGATGGTACTTTTTTGACTAAGCATGGATATAGTCTTAAGGCTTGAAGCTTGCTTCCCATCTGTAGGAAGTTGTCAATCTAAACTGGCACATGTGCTTTTACAGCTGGGCTATGTTGGGATCCTCAAGTTTGGATCTTTGGGAGAAAAGTGATGCATAAAACAGCAACATCACTGTGAAGTTGCTGTGTAGCATGGACAGCTCAACAGCGTGTCCACCCTCTATGAGTGCCATTTGTAAAATGGTAAAAACTGAGAAAGTGCTATCTCCTGTGATCTACAGAGATAACATCTGAAGACTTGTTTGGAGAAGAGCTGAACTGAGGCTTCTTTCCAAAACATGAAAGTGCTGCTCTCCCTGACCCTGAGCGGTTAGAGTTCAGGAATTTCCTGGAGAGAGTGTGTTTTGTCTAGCATTTCTTTTAAAAGTATCAAGGGACTCAGTAGCAATAGGAGGACTATCTTAATCGAGCATATAAAAGAGGTGTGAGTTTAATAAAATGCAGGAAGATTTAGAGGTAAAGAAAAAGGAAGACAGCAATTAGGAATCAGAAACAAAAGAAAATGCTTAGTTTTACATTGAACAAAAGGCAACCCACTTAGGCGATCTATTTTACTACTTATTCATTTGAAATCAGTTATTTTTTCATTAGAATAGAATGTCTTTGGGTACAATAGATGCACAAGTGAGATTGCTGCCATTAGATAACATTTTCTTCTGAATTTAATGTGATTCAATTGATAACATCTGTGGTTGGTAGTAGTTACACATTATCACGTGGTGTGTTATGTAAGGTGAAGGTCAAGTTCCAGAAATCCCTTGTCATACCATGGCAACAGCCTAGCAAAACTTTTTTCATTTTACTACTTTCTGTGTGATGAAACTGACCTTTTAATCTTATACTTCATCAATAACTGAACTTCAAACACATGGTGTATTAAAAGTATATAATTTTGTTACTAATCTCTGTCTCGAAACAAGTGCCTTGAAGAAACTAAGGGTTCGAAATACATATTTCAATTCATTTCATGTACTTTGTGAATACACATCACCAAATATCCTGAACTGTTTACTCTTCCATCCTGTCTGCATTCCAAAATTTGCAGGCTATAGATTGAATTCATCATTTAATTCAATTATTTGCATAATTGAATCTTTGACCCAACACAGCCTCATACTGGCATCACTTTAGGTTCTGTCCTGTGAACTTGATTGTGATGCTTACTCCCAGCTCTTCTGGGGTTATGTGTGGTTAGGGCAATACCATTATGTGCAGTTCACCACTGAGGCATAACGTGATGTTAAAATGCTTGATGATGTAGAGCTTTAAATGGATTATGCTCATCAGGATAACGAAGGTCAGGGGATGTCAGGTGGACTAAGCAGAACATCATCATTATGGCTTTCGGGAGAGGTTAAGTTAAATTTTCTTTTTCTTCATGCTATACACAAAAAAATGCATTTTTCTACTTATGTAGAAATTTGATTTGTTACACTTTCTAACAACACCAGCCAAACACTAAGCCATAGTGTTAGTTAGCCATAGTCTAAACAAATAAAACACCTCAGTCATAAGAGAAAAAGAAAAAGATGTTTCTAGCAATTTTATATGAAGTTCAACATGAAAGTTAAGTAAAGATACAAGGTCACATTCCCAGGTAACTTGGGTCTAATGGGGCTCGTTTTATGGTATCTTATCTCTGGATTTCCACACAAGGAAAGTTTATGTTCTCAAAAATTCTCCTTTTCCAGATGTAGTGAGGTAGAAACAGGCCAGCACACAGGAAGATATTTGCAGGGCCTACCTGGGACACATGACATCAGGATCTATTATTTGGACTGAAAGCTTTGGATGAATTTATACTGAAAAAGAATAACCTTTAGACCAACCTCTGATGGTCATTTCAGAAAAAGAGTTCCAAAATTACTTTACGGATGGACTAGATGCTGGCATTGGTGCACAGCTACCCAAGGGGAGGACCTCAAAGGGGACCAGAGTGAAATTCAGCAGTGAGGTATGAAGCACATTTTCTAGGATGAGTTCACAAAAACTTAATCGTCAGACCTCATGTGACTAAACAAGTAAAAGAGGAGTTAATGAATGTTGTAGAATCAACATCCTCAAAGAAGAAAACATAATATCACAGCAGTTGAATGTCTCAATGTTTGTGAAATTCTGAAGAGTTTGCTTCTAACCTGGAGCGCTTCACTGGAGGAGGTGAAGGAAAGTAAACTTTAAAAATTTCTAGCCTAAGTTTTTGAAAATAATATTAGACAGCATTTTTATGCAATCCTAGATTTTTAATTTATCAGGCATTACCAGAAAATATTTTTTTCTCCTAGTTATAAATATTTTCTCGTGAATAAACATTAACTTCCTACATTAACCATGTAATGAGATAAACTTTCTAATTACCCATTTATGAAACTGGAAAATAGCCGTTGATTTTAGCTTTGAATAGAGAATGAAGTCCATGGGCAGAGACTTAAAAAAAACACACAAAATTATTAAAAATAGATTGATTTCTTGATGACTTAGCATAGTACATGATATTTTTCTCATATTTTAATTTCTATTGGCTTTATTAACATAATGCTATATTATGCTATAATGCTATAATATTGCATAATGCTATAATGCTACTTATTTAATAGTTTTAAAGTTCACATTTTTAAGTAGTTTTATTTTTAAAAAGTAATTCCATCATGAGTCACAAAGAAGTATTGCTTTACATAATTTTAGTCTATCCATGAATAGAAAAATAATAAAGTAAAATTTGGAATAATTCAATGAAAATTATACTTATTGCTATAGCAAAGATAATCTAAAATATTTCAGGTAAGCACAATTTTTATAGTAAAATATCTGAATATGCTTCTATATCTTTCCACCATTTGGCTTTTGAGAAACAGTAAAGCCAGAAGGAAGAGAAAAGACACCTTATTCAGTTCTCCTCTGGTTATTATTTTTTTAAGTCTACAGCAACTTCATCATTCTGTGTCTCAGGTGAGGGACGGTACCATGTATTGACACAGGAGTATTCAGACAGTAAGTTTGTTTTCCCCTCTTTGTTGTTGTGTTTGTTTGTTTCTTTTTTTTAACAGAGATGGGACGATAGGGAGGTGCTTTGGCACTTGGAAAAGCTATGTTCTTTACTATCCAAAATAACCTCTCTTCACCTATAGCATAGTGTCTTAAAATACCACAGAATTAAAAGACAAAACTTGACATCTTAAAGTGTTAAATTAGCTGAATGCTAACAATTTCCTCTGGACACAGACTAGCTTCCAGGTATAGATGAAACCATTTCTCTTCAGAGGTGGGGCAAACTATATTTGTGTAGTTCCAGCTTGTGATTTTAGAAATATGCTTCCCCTCCCTTGACAGTTATTGTGGTGCTGGGAACAAGGTCAAGATCATCAATCAGGGAAGGTTGACATTGGAGGTTCTTGTCTGGACTCAAGAAGGCAAAAGATTAGGTGCCAAAGGGCAAGACTTGGTGTTAGGGAACAAGGAGTTGAGATGGGAGAAGCTGCTCAAAGGACCCAGGGGCACAGAGTGGAATGGATGCTGGAGAAGACAGATACTAACAGATCCTGAGTGAGACAGAGAACGTGATTGGATTAGAGTTTCAGAGCAAGTATTTGTGGAAAGGAGCATGGCTTAGGGGAGGGGTGTTGAGGGGCTGGGGTCAGAGAACTGCAGTGGCCTTCACTGCCACTTTTTGCACCCCAGAACACCTCTGGGGATTTCTCCCTTTCACTACATTTCCTAACCTTCTGAATTTTAATTTTGTGATAGAATTTTTCACAAACTCTCTCAAGTTGTTTCTTCAAAGACATGTTATATAAATAGATGAATGAGAGAGATAGAGATAAGAGAGACAAGGTTGATGACCACGTGCACCGTCAGAGCTGTATTCCGCAAAGTGTGTTCACTGACGGAAGAATCAGGAGGGGAGAAACTGAGGGAGATCATCAGAGATCTCAGGGTAGCAGAGAGACATGGCCCCCTTCCCCACCACCCTGTGCCGTCACCAGACCCAACACTGCACAGCACAAAAGGTAAGCCTGGAGGTGAAGGAGCAGGAACAAATTCATGCTGAGAGAGGGTAAGAGAAATACTGGCAAGAAAGATTGAGAGAGAGAGACCTCCTAATATATGTCAAAAATTGTATGCATATTTGTATATGTGTGCAAAAATTTTCCTTGATTATTTGTACGTACATAAATATTATAAAATTGATGATATATACTGATTATGTGTCATGTATAATACATAGAACACAGGCACGCACACACAAAAATCCGGAGAGAAAGCTAAAGAGCTCTGCGATGCTGAGTGGGGAAATGGACCAAGAAAACGGCTGTGTGTCCATCTTTCATCACCTGATCTTGATGAGTTGGCACATATGTTATAAATAATTTATATCTCTCCTCAAAGCATTTGAGTCTTAAATTAATTCTGTGCCTCGTGGCTGTGAATTAGACATATGAAATAATAGTCTCTTTCACCCTTAGGTCAGTTTCTTGTTTGGGTGGTTAATGGAACTTAATATAAGAAAATTAAATCTTCATGAAACAATATGTCTGAGAAATGACTGTCAGTAGTAAATATAAGATCTCTTATCATTATTCCGCGGTTGGGTATGTTATAGACAAACAAGTCCACCAGACTTCCAATAATGTAGAAATGCAGTTTTTGAAAATACACCCTAAATTTAATACTGAAAATACCCAAGTACAAATTATCATCAAATATAATAACTAAAATGATTACAATTTAGTAATTATTTTCCTTAATAGCCAAATATTGTATTACTTTATAAATAAAGAATGAGACGGGTGCCTATGGTTCAGTGGTTAAGGCACCAGCCACATGCTCCAGGGTGGTGGGTTTGAACCCAGTCCAGGCCTGCTAAACAAACAAAAAAAATAGCCAGGTGTTGTGGTGGGCACCTGTAGTCCCAGCTATAAGGGAGACTGAGGCAACAGAATTGCTTGATTCCAAGAGTTTGAGGTTTCTGTGAGCTGTGACACCACAGCACTTTACTGAGGGTAACAAAGTGAGACTGTCTCAATCAAAAAAAAAAAAAAAAAAGGATGAGATAATTGATCATAGAGACTATTTTATTTGAACATTTTGCCAAAACCATCTTACAGAAAAGGGTGTGAGAAATCAAACTACTATCAATTTTCAAAATTATTCTAAAATTAATAACTATAAAATTGGGGATTTTCCTTAGATTCTTCATTTTTATACCACTTTCCAGACTTCCATCAACTCCAGATCTAATGTCGGGGTTTCACCAGCTAATGATGCTATTAATTTGATAATTTAGTAAGAAGCTCCTGGAATTTTCCAGTTTGGGATTGAAAATTGCGGGAATACAATAGTCAAAAACATAGTTTCTGTCCTCTTTATTATTAGTGAGGGATGTTTTAGTTGATGATCAAAAAAATATGATGTTTTGAATACATATACCACTTCAGAATAGGTTATAATCACTATCAGTTACTGACAAGCTTCTGTCAGTCATTCTATAGTCAAATATTTAGTATGCACAGGAAACATTATTGTTAGACTCTTCATATACAAGAGAACTGGGACTGTGGATGGTGTTTTCCACAGGATCACATCGACTGCAGGAAGGAGAACTTTAGTTCAGTGTTCTTCTCATTAACTTATAGTGCCTCCAGGAGTAGAAGAGAGGATTCATTTATGAGTGGGCTTAAAGTAAGAAAACGACATCCATTCTTTTGAGTCCTATGAGTAAGAACTCTTCCTTCATTTTATTATTATTATTTTTGAGATAGAGTTTTTCCTCTGTTGCCCTGGGTAGAGTGCCGTGGCACCATAGCTCACAGCAATTGCAAACTCTTGGGCTCAAGCAATCCTCCTTCCTCAGCCTCCTGAGTAGCTGGGACTACAGGTGCCTGCCACCATGCCTGGCTAGTTCTTCTATTTTTAGTAGAGATGAGGTCTCGCTCTTGCTTAGACTGGTCTTGAACTCCTGTGCTCAAGAGATCCCCTCGCCTCTGCCTCCCAGAGTGCTGGGATTACAGGTGTGAGCCACTGTGGCCTAGCAGAACTCTTCCTTTAAACAGTTTCATTAAGTTGTATTTCTTTGGAAATGTAAAAAAAAAAAAAAGAAAAGAAAGTGGAAGAAAATATATTTCATGAATTGACACAGAAATATGTTAAATTAATTGTTTGTTATTTTGCCCAGGATAAATGGCAATGTTGACAAACTTTTTCATATTAAGACATAAGTGTTGGGTCCCTTTCTGCAAAATTGTCTTGATAGGCAAAAGTAAAATTACCCAGGAGGGACTGGGTACAAAGGAGGGACCATAGTTACAGTGCGAAACTTTCCAATGTGAAAATTTTGATGAGGGTGTATAACTTTCAACTTTCCTAACTTAAAAATCTTCTCTGCAAATACTGACTTTTAATGACATTTAACATAGTGAAATAAATGTGTGTATATGAATGTCTGTATATGTACAGTTGGTAGCATAAACTCGAACAATTAAAAATTTACCTATAGAAATTCATTGATTTATTTTACAGTACAAATTTTATAATATAGGTAAAATTTAAAAATATGTATAATATGAGGAAAAATTATAATCAACCAACAAATGAGTTAAACATTTCTTTGGGATAGTAGGAATGAATTCAGGCAGGGTAATTAATGTTTTTTAAGGTAAAGCTGAAGTATCAGGCAGCCAGAATAGGATTGTGAAGGCCAGTAACAGAGTTGAGACCTTTCCCCTCCTGACAGCTCTTTTCTGTTGAACCCTGATTGCTCCTGCAGTTTAGCTCTGTTCCTTGAGTCTATCATCAAAGCCACTATTAAAGATGTTCTGGTTTGTTTTATTTGTAAAAAGAGGAAAGCCAGGGGACAGGGCAGATCCTATTCTATTCCTTGTCCATCAGATGATGGGTCTTCCTACACATTTGGAAGTAATCATAGTGAAAGTAATATTTTCTACAAATGGCAGAAAATTGTCCTTTCTCTTAGAAGCAGCATCCATAGAGTTCTTGCTTCAGGGAATTGAACTAATAACTTATTTTCATCATGTGTCTTCCATCATGGATACAACTTTCATCATTTATGAAAGCATAAATCTTCATGCCCTATTGTATACGTATGTCCTGAGGCACAGGGAGCTGAAGTTTTTTAGTAAGTCCTTATTGGATACAATTCAAAAAAAGAAAGTTAAGATCCATGGGGTCAGAAAGCAAGAGCTGTAGCTGCTCCATTATCTCCTATTATGGATCTCGTAAGACTGAAGCATCTTAAGTCTCTAGTCTCTAGTAAGTAAAATTGAGAAGGGAAGCCCATGTCTTTGTGTCTTTTCTTAAATAATTTCCAAAATGATTGTCCTAGAACCCATCAGCCTTGTGGGTTTCTATACTAGTAATGGGCTTACGGTTACATAAATCCATTATTTCCCAAAATCAACCTGGAATAGATCTTAAATATTTGGTAGTATAAGCTAAATTAGAAAGGTACAAATTTCAAAAATTTAACATCAAATCAAAGAAAATAAATATGCTTTTTCTTTCCTTATAGCACTTGTGATTTTTATCTAAGTATTGCCTAATATCAACCTCCACCCTTTTAATATCTGATTTTTATTCCTTTTGTTTTTATTCAAGTTTTCTGCATAGTCTACAACCTAGAAAGTATTAAAGTTTTGACAGGTGAAAAATGAGCACAACCCAACTTCATTTGATTGTACTCAATTCCCCCCGAGTTTTGTCTTCTTATAAGGCAATGCCTAAACGCTGTGGCATCGCATAATATCAGGAGCAGCTGTGAGTGAGTCTCATGAGTCAGATACCCCAGTAGGGCTTTGCATTCACTGTCTTACTTAGTCTTCCCAACAGCCTGATGAGAATATCACTGTTATTGCCTCATTTCACTGGGAAGGAGCCAGACGACTCTCCAGCTCACACATAGGAGCAGCACAGCTTACTTGCAAACCCAGCAGAGGTGCTAGGAATTTCATTCTTGCTTTCATAGCACCAGACTTTCTACCATCCAAAGAAAATTTGCAGTTAATAAATCAGGACCAGCTCGGCACCTGTGGCTCAAGCAGCTAAGGTGCCAGCCACATACACCTAAGGTGGCGGGTTCGAATCCAGCCCGGATCTGCCAAACAACAATGACGGCTGCAACCAAAAAATAGCTGGGCATTGTGGCGGGCGCCTGTGGTCCCAGCTACTTGGGAGGCTGAGGCAGGAGAATCGCTTGAGCCCAGGAGTTGGAGGTTGCTGTGAGCTGTGAAGCCATAGCACTCTACCCAGGGGGACAGCTTGAGGATCTGTCTCAAAAAAATTAATTAATTAATTAATTAATTAATTAAATCAGGACCAATTTTGCTACCAAACAACAGATTCCAGAGGGGGCAAACACAACATCCTTAACAAAATTCATTAACATAAATTAAGTAATTAATTTAATTATAAAGTAGCACAAATTAGTTTAAAATGTTGCAATTTTTCATAAATTATGAACTAGTTTAAAAGAGACTTTAGCCAGGTGCATTGGCACCTGTACTAACATTCTGGGAAGCCAAGGTAGAAGGATTGTTTAAGCTCAGGAGTTGGAGACCAACTTGAGCAAGATTGAGACCTCGTCTCTACTAAAAATAGAAAAACTAGCTGGTGTAGTGGGCACCTGTAGTCCCAGCTACTTGGGAGGCTGAAGAAGGAGGATCACTTGAGCCCAGGGGTTAGAGGTTGCCATGAGCTAGGTTGATGCCATGACACTCTAAGCATGGATGACAGAGTGAGACTCTATCTTAAAAAGGAAAAAAAAGAGAGAGAGAGAGAGAGAGAGACTTTGGCAGCTGTAAAACAGAGCACAGAATTATAAATCTCTGTGAAAGGTGGAGATTTTGGCTATCTCACTCTGATCTGCACCTGGAACATGCTTGAAATGTAGGTGCATTATTATCACTAATAAAACATGGTTATTATTACTTTATGCATGAAACCATGTATTACCAACAAGAGCAAACACATACAATTATACATTTCATTTTAGCTAAAGTAGATAGCTGTTTTCATGAGATGGTGGTTTCTATTTCCAGTCCAGATGGACATGAAATAGAGAACTGGGGAGAAAATGTAGTTCTTCAAATGCTAAGTACAGACCCTAGCTTTGGGAAGTACTGTGTGACTAAACAAACCTAAATAACCAATGCACAGCTAAACAAGTATAAATGCCCTTTATACTCCACTCCCCAGCCATGGCCTAAACATCATGTGACGCTTGCAAATGATTGGCATATTTGCGTAAATGCCGTGGCATGGTCAAGGTTGGCATAGAGCAATGCCTGTCCCCACAGCATAATGGGGTAGCACAGAGCACTGGAGAGTGTGATGTTGCCATGGTCAGGCCTTGCTGTCACATCCTAATCTCAGGATACAAAAACGGATCAAAACATCATAACAATAACTCCTCTTGATAATGATTAAAAGGAAATAATCTTCCCGTCCCCAAGGGAAAATAACAAAGACCACCATCCTATCTACTCAAGGTCCTGGTTGTGAAATCACAATCTTGCCTTCTGCCAGGCCAGAGGGTTGTTTACTCCCTCTAAATCATTAAATGCTTTTAAAAAATCCATTCCATTCTCCAAGTTTAGAATTATTTTAGTTTTTGCTAAACATTCTAAATCCATTAATAGCGATTGTTATAACTTCTCTTGTAGTTCTGAGGAAAGGGACACTCAACTGGGTAGAACGTTTATTCCAAGTATGTGACTGACTTTTTTTTTTACACATTTAGTGTCCCGGTGCCATAAATCTTCATGACTTCACAGCCGTGTAAGCCTTTCCTAACTACTCTTTTACTGGCTTAGCATAGACCTTAGGAGTCAGATCTTATCATGTACTTTCTTTGTTATGGGGGTTTAGGGTGTCTCTTTGAATGGGGTAAACATTAATTTATATGGCATTACTGAACAAATAAACTCATTTCTTATGAATTTTTGCACCTAGCAAGATCCTACCACTGAGCCAGCATTGAGCTAGACTCATAATGAATTAATCTGAGTTAAAGAAAGGATAAAGATTGGGAAAAATTTGTTCTCCATTTGAATAAATTCTTCATGGCATCTCCAGCTGCCTCTTGGAATACTCATTTAAATACCAAAGAAGCATCCAACAAAACATCCAGAGGAACATGAAGTCTATGACAGGAAGCAAAATTTGGCTGGATGCGCTGGCGATAAAGTGCTTCAATGCAAGGCTCCGCGCAGACAGAAGAAAAACAGCAATATATTACTGCTCTGTTGGCCCTAACAGAATACACTGTGCTTTATTTTTATGTTGATTTGGACATGAATCACAATACTCCTGAATCATCTTGAAAGATAGTAATAGGAGAGTTTGTGTTGACATTAGTCCAGATAAAAACTAAGGATAAAAAGCAGTAGTCAGAAATACGTTTACTTTTGTCTATAAAGGTTTTACTAATCTCGAAGAGTGATAGGCAATTAGCATGGGGGGAAATACTCTCTCTTAGTAAGTGGCAGAAGCTGGAAAAATCTAGAAAGCAATAAGGAACATGAAATGCGAGGACAATTCCACACAGTGGGATTTAAAGCAAGAGTGGAGATAAATCCTTTTGTGTTGCAGCCTTTGGTAACAGCCTCGGTAAGCAAATCACTCTTAAGAATGTTTTCCAGGGATTCAGCAGACACAGCCCTAAGAGTAGAAACCTCTCCAGGCTGAAGCACACCTCTTGTAGTTTCATTGGTTGCTAATCAGGATCCAATGACCTTAAGGTTTTTCTCAGTGGTTCAGAGCCATAACGATAATACTGAGAACAAATAGGCATGATCACACATAGCTATCTATACTTACAATAGCTCGTTTCAAACACATCATTATGTCAAAGGGGCACCACCTGAAGGAAACTGCCAATCCCCTCCACAATTTCACCCAGACAAATCTACTCTCAGGGCTCCTGCCTTTATAGGAGTGTAGGAACAGCATTGCTGGTTCACAGCAAAATTTTCAATTGTCTGTCAAAACATAAGAAAAACAAGAAAAAATATAGACAAGTTTTCTTAAAGCTATATTTATTCAATGTAATGATTAATCTTTTAATTTGTAATCCTACCATTTCATTTCTTTCCTTCTTTTTTTTTTTTTTGAGATAGAGTCTCATTCTGTTGTCCTGGCTAGTGTTCCATGGCATCAGAGTTCAGAGAAACCTCAAACTCCTGATCTCAAGTGATTCTCCTGCCTCAGCCTCCCAAGTAATTGGGGTTACAGGCACTCGCCACCAAGTGTGGCTAATTTTTCTATTTTTAGTGGAGACAGGGTCTTGTTCTTGCTCAGGCTGGTCTCGAACTCCTATGCTCAAGTGATCCTTCCACTTTGGCCTCCCAGAGTGAGTGCTGGGATTATGGGCATGAGCCACTGTAGCTGACTATCATTTCATTTCTTGTAATTTTTTTTTTAAAGACCCTCTTCATTAAATAAATGACCGTAAAAAAACTAATTGTTTTTCTTTATTGGTGTGTGTTTTGTGTCTTTAGTTGGCAAAATATGATTCCTTAATCGATAATCTTTTGTAAATTCTGATTTTATTTATAGTTTGTATTGGTTTATATAGTTCTGTAAATTCTGATTTTATTTATAGTTTGTATTTATAGTTTATATTGGTTTATATGATTAAAAAGCCTAGAATCTATTTGATACAGTAGCCCTAGAGACAAAAATTAGTTTTTCACCTTTTTTAAATTAAGCACAAAAAATAATTTATAAAGCAGAAAGTCTATAACTTTCTTAAACTAGAGGAGTTGCCCTACTCAAATGTAAGAAAGTTTTTAAAAATAAGCAGTATGTACTTTATAACAGTGAGATGACATTTTCCTTATAAAAACTGATAAAAATCCGAAAAGAAAATAACACTAGTGCTGAGGGTGGGAGTGAGGAACCGGCATTCTCATACACTACGACAACAATGGAAAAGGGAACAAATTTATTAATGATTTTCCATTACTGGCCTCCTATTAGTGGTTTTCAGAAGATGTATAGTCACCTCCACACATTCCTATGCATGTATGTAGAATCTTACTGCAAGTAATTGTCTTGGCGATATCCCATGACTGAAGCACTAAGAAGCTCGCCTCAGAATTGTTCATATTACTAAGAAGATTAGTAACTAACTACCTTAGTGCACAGCAATAGGGACCTGGTTTAAAAAAATTTTTAGCCCTTAAAATGAAATTTTACACAGCATTAATATGATGCAACAGTGTGTGATAATTTTTAAAGACCTTTATAATGTGTTACTAAGTAAAAGAATAAATACCAAAGCATTGTGTAGGGTGATCTATAAATGGATATGTAGAGAGAGTGAAAAAGAAACCTGATAGTCTGTGTGACAAAATGAATAGCTAGGGGCTGAGATTAAATTTTTCTGTTTCTACTTTTTGGTTGAGGGGTATCTGTGTTGAAATGTGTCCCCAAATAGACATAAAAACAGATATGTTGAAGTCATAACCCCAAGTACCTCAGCATGTGAGTTTCTTTGAACATAGGATCATTGAGATGGCATCAAATTGGAGTAGGGTGGGATCCTTGGTCCAATATGCACAGTATCCTTAAGAAAAAGCTAAGAAGATAGAAATATAAAGAAGAAACACCACATGACAACAGAGGCAGAGATTGCGGTGGTACAACTGTAAGCTTCAGCTGTTGTTTTAAGCTGCTGTGTTCATGGTATTTTGTTGTGGCTACTGTAGAACAACCAGTGCACATGTGCATGATTTCTGTTAGTTATTTAACTATTAGTGGAGTTAAACAGGATTCTCCATTTTTACCCATTGCTGTCTTTTTTCTTGCACCAACCCTGCATAATGCTAAATGCTGGAGTTTAAACTTTAGTCTTTATATCTGGTAGAGCAAATCCTCTGACTTAATTCTTCAACAGTCACTGAGCTCCTCTTTGCCATTTCCATTTTATTTATTTATTTATTTATTATTTATTTATTTGAGATAGTGTCTCACACCCTGGGTAGAGTGCCATAGTTCCATAGCTCACAGCAACCTCAAACTCTTGGGCTTGAATAATCCTCTTGCCTCAGCCTTCTGAGTAACTAGGACTACATGCACCTGCCCAGCTTGTTGTTTTTCTATTCTTAGTAGAGACAGGGTCTCACTCTTATCTTGCTCAGGCTGATCTCCAACTCCTGAGCTCAAAGGCTCCACCTGTCTTGGCATCCTAGAGTGCTGGGATTATAGGAGTGAGCCACTGTATCTGGCTGCCATTTCCATTTATATATAAATTTTAGAATTAGCTTGCCAAATTCTATTTTTTTTCTTTTTCATTGAATGGTAACTATGTACATTAATGCACTTCTGGGGTAGTGTGATGTTTTCACACACAATCCGAAACACTTCCATCAAACTGGTCAACATAGCCTTCATGTCATTTTCTTAGTTATTGTGTTAAAATGTTCATATTCTACTCTTAGAAAGATTCACTTGTACCCTTGTAAGATAAACCACAGAAGTGATCCCTCCAATCC
>NW_003852456.1:7877657-7900023 GCF_000181295.1 Otolemur garnettii
AAAAAAAAAAAAAAAATCAGGGATCCTTTCTTCTGCCTGGTCCACTCTGTTACAGAGGGATTCCACCGTATCTTTCATATCCTTGAGGGCTGCAACCTCTTGTCTCAGTGTTTCAAAATCTTTGATCATTTTGTCTTTGAAATCATTGAGTTCTTGAGACATCCTTTGAATAATTTCTTGAGAAATCTTTTGAATAATTTCTTGAACTTCTAATTCCTTCCTTTCTTCCATTCTGTTAATCTTATTTGCTATCTACATTCTGAACTCAATTTGTGACATCTCAGCAATCTGTTTATGGATAGTGTCTTCAGTTGCATCTACCCCATTTTTCCTTGGGGGAGTTGATCTACTCTGGTTATTCAAGTTGCCAGAGTTTTTCCATTGATTCTGCCCCATGCTGAGTTTACCGTTTGGAGGCCTTATCAGAACCATTCAGTTGGTGGCTTCTTCTGGTTGCCCAGAGAGATAGGCAGAGTGTGTCTGTTGTCTTCTCCCTGTTCTCAGGTGCTGGGGCAACCAGGGTGCAGTGGAATGGAAGTAGCCGCATGGAAGTGTGCATAGCTGGATTAGACCTCGTTTGGCCTGCCGGCGCGACCAGGGACAGGAGACTGGCAGCAGCCAGATCAGTCCTAGTTCAGCCCCTCCAGGGCAACCGGTGGAACAGGGGAACTGCAGTGGCTAGATCAGTCCTAGTTCAGCCCCACTGGAGCAGCCAGGGGGTGGGGGAATGGCAGCAGTAGCGTTTCCAGCAGCTAGATAAGAGGGGTCCACTTGAAGCTCAGATATAACTTGCTCCAGTGCTCCATGATGGCAAAGGGGGACCCACCCAGCAGATGGGTTAGTCTGGGAAGTTTAATACCTCCTTCCCCACCTTGCACCCAGTCACTCGTAGTCCCCCAGGTCTGTGACCCTATTCACTCCAGTAGGCAACTGCTCCTGGGATTTACGACTGGCAAAATCAGCCAGAAATCTGAGTTTGGCAGGGGGGACTTGTGTGCTTATGTCCGGCTAGATTCCTCTGCAAGTCAGAGGCTGCATTCAGCTCTGGGCAGCAGACAAATAGAAGTTTACACTCAGGTGTCAATTCTAGTCTCTGCCCTTCCACTGCCTTTGTCTCAGCTGTATTATACCCTGAGGACTGCTGTTAATCATCTCTTTACTTACGTTCTGACTGTAGCTGCTGTCCAGAACCTCTGGTTGCCCAGAGAGACAGTCCTGGAATGGCATCAGTTCACAGCTCAGGATGCCACGTTGCTGCTTTGGCTTCCTCCAAGCCAGTTCTCCTCTCCTATGGCCTATGCCACAGTCAGCACAGAGCAGCACCAGCCCTCTCTCCTTCCCCCTCTCTCAAGGAGATGCCTAAGAATCTGGACTCCATAGGTAACAAAACTCCAGACCTCGGAATGGGTGGGTGGGGACTCCTCAGAGTTCAATGTTGCAGGTGGAGAATATATACAGTTTTATACAGTTTTACAGTTTTATGCCTGGCAGGAGGGTGTTGTGGCACACCAGCAGGGGTAGGAGGTCCAGTTTTTAGGGAGTCTCTCCCGTGGGATAGAGTGGGAGGAAGTTTGAACTCTGCTCGCTTTTGTATGGAGTAAACTGCAAGTCCTTGTTGTGGGGGAGGGGACTCCCATCTGCTTGGTGGTGGATTTTGTACCTTTTGGTTGTATTTTGGGGGTTGCAGCTTGCCTCAGGAAGGTTGAAGTGCGCTCTTCAACCTTCTCTCTTGGGTCTGCTCCAAACCATCAGCTACTTGCTAAACTTCTGTCCTTTAAGCCTCCTTCTGGACGGGAGCTTCTGTAAAAAGCTGGCTGCAGTCCGCCATTTTGGCTCTGCCCTGCCAAATTCTATTTTTTAAAAACTATCCATGCTTTTGGTTGGTATTGCATTGAACCTACATACTATATATTACTGAGGGGAGGAACTGATATTTTGAGAATATTGAAGCCTTCACTTAATATATTAATTAGATGACTTTTTTAGAAATTTGCTCACCTGTATTACTAAAATAGTGATTGCTACCGAAGGTGCAAAGTGGCCAGACCTCTGGCACATTCCTGTGGAAATGCAAAGTGCTAAAACTACACTTGGGGGAAGAGATTAACAGAATAAAAAATTTGACATTAACAAGAAATATATTAAATAGTTATTAGAAAACAGTCTGATGAGCCATATATATTAGTAAACATTTGATAATATGTATTGAAATTAACTTTGTGTAAGAAAAATAAACATTTAGAAATGGATTGAGAGTCACACTTCCTCATGCTTTTGAAAGGTTTAGTTTTATGAAGCACGTATTTTACCTTTAGCCCCAAGGAAGATAAAGCCCATTGGAAATGTCTAAAAACTAAGGATGTTACTGCCTCATATATTGCTGGTAGCCCGGTTCTAGTACTCAGTAAGTCAGTGTTCAGTGAACACCATGGAGCCCAGGTGTGCGCTGTTTCAGCACCATGGACCCAGGTGTGCACTATCTGAGCACCACAGAGCCCAGATGTGCACTGTTTCAGCTCTGCAGTGGATAACCTTGGCAGGGCCATGGGGGTGGATCTTTTTAGGTGCACAGTTGAAGATATTTCCTGTTACTCCATGGACAATGTTGATATATTTACATTGATTATTTTCTCATGATTGTTAAGTTCATTGATTTGTTATCTAATTATGTACTTTGTATAGTTGGGCAATAGGAGCAATTTCCTGTACCATATTTCAAACATGGTATATTGGGGGGATTAAACTCTAACTATTAATAATCTTGAATTAATAAGTTTAAATTTCATATGGAATGCTGTGCACATTTTCTTCAAACCCAAGTGACCTGTCACACAAATTGAATCCCAACATCATGCTTAAAATGTTATGTGATATCTGTATAAATGACACTGATTAATGCTGTAGCCACACAGGAATAATCTTATTTCTAACTAAAGATCATTCCTAAAATAAGAATTATATTCAAAATGAGAAAAATTCTAAGATGACAGTAAGAGAAGGTTTAGTAACATATTTTTGGTGAAAAAATATTTGTACAGAACAGATGAACTTGTCAGGGCTCTGTGTGCGTAGTCAGGCAAGTGAATACATATAGAAAGTTTCCTGGGAAGAAACTAAACAGTTTGAGTCAGTTTTTGAGAGATCTTGTTTCTTTCTCCAGAACTAATATCCAAGCCCAGCTCTCACTCTGTAGAATGCAGTATTTTATCATCTTATGTAAGTCATTATTTGTTGGCTCTAAATGACACAGACTGAATAGAAATACTAAAAATACTTTGCAACTTGGCTCTAAGGAATTGTGGAGAAAATCCTAGTATCTCAGCTTCAGCTCTAATCACCAACAAGCCACCCCAGGTAAGTAAGTCACTTAACTCCCCATGTCTGATTTTCCTTGCTTAGGAAACCCTGGGAACAGTCCAGGCCCTGTAGAGCTGGAAAAATGAAATACAGATCAAATGTAAAAATACATACCAAATATGTCTTTTGAAAATCACACAGTGGGCTGGGTGTGGTGGCTCACGTCTATAATCCTTGCAATCTGGGAAGCTGAGGTGAAGGGATCACTTGAGCTCAGGAGTTCAAGACCAGCCTGAGCAAGAGTGAGACCCCATCTCTACTAAAAATAGAAAACTAGCTGGGTATAGTGGTGGGTGCCTGTAGTCCCAGCTACTCGGGAGGCGGAGGCAGAAGGATGGCTTGAGCCTAGAAGTTTGAGGTTGCTGTGAGCTAGGCTGAAGCCACAGCACTCTAGCCTGGGCACAGGGTGAGACTCTGTTTGAAAAAAGAAAAGAAAGGCCGCTGCCTGTGTCTCAAAGGAGTAGGGTGCTGGCCCCATATACCGGAGGTGGTGGGTTCAAACCTGGTCCCAGTCAAAAACTGCCAATAAAAAAAAAAGAAAAGAAAAGAAATGTAAAAAGAAATATGTAGAAAATTAAAAGTAATATACGTGCAGTCAAAAGAAAAGAAAAGAAAAGAAAAATGTAGAAAATCAAAGGTAATATGTTCACAGTCTATAATACCACCAATCTCCTTGTATACCTTCCATCCCTGGGTTAAATCACTGAAAGCAAAATTCTACATATCAACAAACCTGGTTCTCATATTTTCTTGGTTTTTGAGCTTGGGAAGGAAGGATATGAGGAAATGAGAGGTAAGATACCGTTTATTGAAAATACCAATCTCAGTCACTTTCAGAATAAGAAATTTCTAATCAAGCCTGAGTAGAGTGAAATGATGTTAGATCCCTGAAGCCGGGAGGTTTGAAGCCTTGGAGGTTGAGCTTTAATGCATCAGCTGCGTTCTTGCAGCCCCCACTTGTGGTGCAGCCCTGCAGACTCTTCATTACACTCCTATTTAAAAGCGAGGACCTTGAAAAGGAGCACTCTGACTACACCTTTAAATAGATACATTAAATATGGTCAGTGATCCAAAGAAGTGTTCGAGAATGTCTGGAACAGAAGGAGAGAATCTTTCACCTGATATGTAGTGCTAACTGCACTTGTACCTTTCAGTAGATGTCGACTCATTATGTACAGATTTATAATTCCAAACAAGCCAGTAAGTACTTATTGGCTATGTACACTCGGTGCTGTTTGGCATGGAAAACTGCATTCAGATGGCTGGACGCAGCCCACACTGGATGACGGTCCCCAGAACGGGCCAGGTCACCAACGTGGTAGTATTTCTTCCCATCCTTAGCATGTGTGTGTCTGCCTCACCCAGGCTAAAAGAGAAGGGAAGGAGGAGTGTTTTGGAGAATTGTGAGACAGAACCTTGCCTGGATTCTGGCTTCTTCTTTCAGAAACTTTGAAACTTAATGCTGCAAACTTTGAATCAATAGCAACTATGTCTTCCCCATAAATTTGTGAATCCTAGAAATATTTTGTTGTAAACCTGCTTCTTGTCTAACTTGGTAGGGCGATGAGAGAGGAAACCAAGAGAAAAGTTTTACCCAAATGCGACAGGCTCACAGGTGTCTACCTGTTTGGGAGGTGGGCGGAAGGAGGTGGGTTATACTCTTGAGTTAGATAGGACTCAAGGAGAAAAAATATTTTTCATATGTCAAATAATATTTGTCATATTATCTACTTCTCTGTGATAGTTGGAGACAGGAACTCTTATGTTATAGATTTCCAAGCAGCATATAATTTTTCTCAGGGAAGATGCTTACCAGGGGTAAAATTTAACCTAGAATCTATTGCTGCTTCCTGTGAAATATGGAGTTCTTGATTGTTGAGAATGGAAGTGTTTGTGTATCCTATATTTGGCCTAGCTGGGAATTCTTATATTGTTCTGTGTAAGAAAGGGGCAAAATTTGCTGTGTAAAATAAGAAAAAGGATAGGATTTAGGAATTTGCAAAAAGAAAGGGTGGAGAGAGTGCCTAGTTGGAAACTTAGAAAAGGTTGAAACCCCTATCAAATGGCAATAAAGTTGCAAGCTATGAACTAAGGAATAAAAACCTTTTATAGCCCACATTTAAGTCATCCTTTAAAAAGAAATCTGTTTTGTTGGTTGATATGGTTTTAAAATGAGTAGACAGACAATGTGGCAAGGCCTCAGTTTGTGTGTTAACACATCAAGTGCCAAGTGTCAGTCACGGAGATAATCTCATATTCCTCTGTGCACATTATTCTTCCATTTCATAGTGACTAGTAAATTTCCAAAGGCCACAAATCTTAAAATCCAGAGTAAATTTCTTAGTGATATTTTCATTAAAATGTTATATTTCCCTTCTTTGTTGCAAGAATAGTAACTAATGTGCATTTATTCCTTTTCTAGTTTTGGAAGTTGAAGATTGATGAATGATAATGATAATTTCTTTGCAACAATACCCCATACTAAAGATTTCTGTCTTGTTAAAGAAAATGCTTTTTAAGTTTTTTCAAAAGCAAATTCAAGATTATTACCCTCACATTGTTTATCTTATTATTTTCTTGAAGTTACTGTTTTATACAATCATGGGAAGATTTATTGGGAAGAAATCGTTAATAAATCTTAAATAGAGCCATGTTACAAAGGAGCAACTAAATTGGATTTTGTAATAACAAAATGGAATTTGCATCTATATTTCTTTCATTATATACCAATTAACTTCCATTGTATTTTGCTATTTGACTACTACAAGTTCTCAATAATTGATTTACACAAAATTAAGTGCTTTCATTTTTGTTGTTATTATAGATTTTACTATTATAATAATAGTTATAAACTGCCTTTGTCTAAAACAGCGGTTCTCAACCTGTGGGTTGTGACCCACAGGAACTATATTAAAGGCTTACAGTGATTAGAAAGGTTGAGAACCACTGGTCTAGGACATGTACCTAAATTTGAAAGTTAGATATTAACAATAAGTCTTCCTGATACACCTTGTTCTTGTTTCTGAGATTCAACTTGATGGCAGCTTACAGGATCTTGCAATCATTCATCATATAGAGTACATGTCTCCAGAACTTTGATGTAATAATAGGCAAGCGGTGGAAGGCCAGAACATACACAAAGAATTGAAGCAACATTCCCAAGAACTTAGGTATGCAGCATGTATGCTAACAGATGTCTCTCAGTTCTCGGGGACTAGTGATACTTGTGTAACATCTTGTGGAGGAAAAGAGAAAGTAATAGATTTTACATACTCCAAAAGATTATCATATACAAAGAATTATTTTGTTTAGATAAGATGCAAGCAAATTCATGCATATATATACACATAAATATATAAAAATAGCCTATATATATCCTATATGTGTGTATGTAAATATGTATGAATTTGCTTGCATGATATCTAAACAAAATACTATTTTATATATATATATGCTATTTTATATATATGTGTGTGTGTGTGTATATATATGCTATTTTAAATTGCATGTGAACTTTATGTACACCCTATATATAAATTAGACAGTTGCTACATTTATTACATTGGATTACTGGAATTTTTACTAGTAAGCGTAGAAAATTATAGTTAATTAAATTGTTCAGAAATTTTCAGCTATCCCTTTAAACATGAGGTATATTACTGAAAAATCATCTTTGCTCTCTCCAAACCTGACAGTTATCACCACTTAAAAGAGTTTTCTTTTATCTTATCCTCAAGAGAAAGAAATTAAATTGATTGCAATATTTCACAGGTAGACTAAATATAAATAGCTTGCTGTTTAGAACACCTATACTTGTCCATCAGGACTGACTTAGAACATTCTCTTTGCGTCTGTCATGTTATTATGGTATCTTTGTAGTGGTTTCTGGTATAACCTCATACAGTTTTCTCAAACTATTCAGTAAAATCCTCTTTCCTTTCAGATTTCCTGGCACTCTGTGTAATAAGGACCTGGTTTCCTGTTTCCTGGTTTCTTTTGTCACATGAAACCTTTAGTAAACCATCTTAAATGTATTTGTTTCAATTGGGTCATAAATAAAATTGTAAAACAGGTTGATTATCCCTTATCCAAAATGCTTAGGACCAGAAGAATTTTTGATTTAAAATTTTTTAGAATCTGGAATATTTCCATATTTTTAATAAGATATCTTGGGGATGGGACCCAGGTCTAAACACAAAATTCAGTTATCTTTCCTATACACCTCATAACACATAGCCTGAAGATTATTTTATATAAGATTTTTAATAATGTGGTGCATGAAACAAAGTTTGTGTGTATTGAAAGTATATACTATGCGTGGATTTCTTTTTCCCTTTTCATAACTTCTAGATAGATTTGCTCTTACTGTTGCTTTTAGCAACCTCAGTGTACAGCTTTTTCCTTTATTAAGTCAAAAACTTTCATCTTTGCACTTAAAGGAAAGCCTTTATAGCTGCTCTTTGTGTATCTGAATTGCCACATCACCTCCTGCACTTTGGGGCCACTGTTAAGCAGCATAGGGCGACCTGAACACACGTGCAGTACCGTTTACATGGCAGTTACTACGTGACAGACAGGTCTTAGGCAGCATGGATCCTCTGGACAAAGGGATGATTCTGGTCCCAGGTGGGACAGAGAGGGTCCTTGCAAGATTTCATCACACTATTAAAATGATTTTTAATTTAAAAATTATGAATTATTTATTTCTAGAATTTCCATTTAATGTTTTTGGACTGAGATTGACTATGGATAACTGAAACCATGAAGTAAAACCACAGGTAAAGGGGGACTACTGAGTTATAATAAAAAATACATTTGGTCTTTGTCTTAGTTCTAAGTGCTAAACGCCTCAAACTCTTGGAATTTCCTGAATAATAGGAGTGTCTCCCCTGAGTCATAAAGAGCCCCTTTATGCTAATGAGCTGACTGAAGGCAGTCGGGCTCCAGGCCTCAGGATGCTACTTAGTCACCAGAAGGATCAAACGATTATCAAAGTGAATGCTTTCAGCCTCACTTGACTTCTAGGGAGAGAGGAGAGTCTGGAGATTGAGCTCTACATAAAGATGATGTAATGAGCTTCCAAATTAGCCATCACATGCACCCACTGGAGGACGGCGCACCCAGCCCCGTGCAGACTGAAAGTCCTTCTGTGCCTCTTTGTCTGGCTGTTTATTTGTATCCTTTGTAAGACACCAGTAAACATAAGGGAAGCATCTTCTGGAGTTCTGGGAGCCCTTTTAGCAAATTACCAAACCTTAGGAGAAGATCATAGAAATCCTCAAATTTTTTTAAAAATCATAACTGTGTACATTAATGCACCTATGGGGTACAATGTACTGATTTTATATACAATTTGGAATGTGTACATCAAACTGGTTAACTTAGCCTTTGCCTTACTTACTTAATTATTGTGTTAAGACATTTATACTCTACACTTAATGGATTTGACATGTACCCTTGCAATATGCACCATAGATGTGATCTCACCCTTTGCCCTCCCTCCATCCAACCTCCCCTCTCCCTTCCCCCTCCTCTTCCCTCCTTCATCCAGGATTATAGTTGTATTTTATCTTTCATATGAAAGTGTGGGTGACTATAAACTGGTTTCATAATAGTACTGAGTATGTTGGAGTTCAATTCAATTCTGACCCTGATTTGTGTTAACACAAATGGATGGATGGAGCTGGAACTCTCAATTAATAGTTGGTTATTCAGGAGCACTGGAGTCCCAGGGTTTGTGACTGGCACCTGAAGCTAGGGTTAGTGCTGTGAGACTGAGCCCTCACTGGTGAGGTTTGCATTAACACAAATCAGGGTCAGAATTGAATTGAACTGTTAAAACCCAGTTGGCATCCAGGGAATCAGAGAGTTGGTTGTTGATACTGGAAAATACTTTAGACCTTCCAAGTTTCTCTCTGTACATTTTTAACCTGTTACTCATCCTTACCAGAAAAGCAGTAACTTCGTTAATGAAGCATTTTTGCTAACAATTATTACTGCCTCATTACGTGTCTTCAGACCATCATTTGGACTTAGTGAACAGCATTTAGAGCCTTGGAAGAATAAGGCCCTAGCCAAGGTACACTTGGAAAAGTGTAAATCTTTAAAGCAGAATGATGACTAGGTCCTGTCGTCATCAACTGTCAAGTTGAATTAACGCGTTGTGCTGAGTCGTTTACTTACTGACCTTGGCTTGGATGCTTTCTCAACATGTGCCCTTTCATCCCATTCTCTTTATCCATTTTAATAATCAGACAGTTGGAATGTTGAGGCTTTACTTCTAAATCATTTCCCCATTGTCTAACATTTTACGGCTAGTTTTTGTTGTTGTTGTTGTTGTTGTTGTTGTTGTTGAATACTAGATTCTTGGTTTTATTTTGTTTTGGAGGTATTTCTAGCATTTCAGAATGCTTTGATGAGGTAAAACAATCAGAAATGTCTGTGGCATGGCCTTTATAAAACATTATAATATTGTGTATTGTAATCATTCCACAGTTGATGATTACAGTTTATCTGTTACATCTTACAGATCTGAATTGAAATTATTGTCTTAATGATGTCATCACACTTTTCTTGGGGAGATAAGGAGGAAAATGAATCCTTTAACATGCCTATAATTGTGTAGAGGACGTGTGTCTGTGAAAGAACAGGAAAAATGTGGAAAAATGTGTGACTCTGGGCCAAGCATTATTAATTACCATTCAAGCTTTCTACTGTGTACATTAATCCTCATAGTTGGTGTTACAGGCTCATAATCCCTTATATGAATTCCCTCAGACTGAGTATGTCTTGGAATTCAGAGCTTTGAGTTTTAAGGCCTAGGGTATCTCCCTGCCATAAACAACATTCATACTTCCTGGTGAAATATACATAGCATGACTATCTTTATAGAATGAAGTAAGTTCTAGTCAGATTTGCAAACAGTGGGTTCAGATCAGGTCAGCATTTTCTGCCAAGTAAGAAAAAAATTATTTCCAGCGGTTTTGGGGGGTTCCAAACTTGTGAATAAGGGATTGTATGCCTGTATCAATCCAGTTTTTTGAGGAGAAACTTGGCATCTAGAGTAGTTAACACAATTTAAGAACACAGAATTTAAACTCAGACTTGTCTTGATCCAGACATTGTTGTTGCTATTGTTGAATGTAAATTAAGAATTATGGAAATATATTCTTTTTGTTGTTGTTGTTGCAGGTTGGCCAGGGGCTGGGTTTGAATCTACCACCCTCAGTATTCAGGGCCAGTGCCCTACTCACTGAGCCACAGGCACCGCCCTGGAAATATATTCTTTAAGAGTAATTGGGAGCATTAGGTTCTCCAAGGGACACTAAAACTAAAAGCTTTAAAAGATGACCCATTAGTAAATTAAAATTTTTAATACTTTTGAACAATTTTCCAATGTGATCACCAATCACAAAATCACAGGGAAGGTTATTTTTCCAATTTAGAAGTTTAATTAAATTCAATAAAAGGGATGCTTGTATGTTTTCTTCACTTAGCTAACTTCAAATTAACTTTGACTCAGAAAGTCAGATGCTAGATTTGACTTGAAGCACCACGAAGCTATTCATTTCATGGCTGTTCTTGTGAGCTGTTAATGAATTATGGTTTATGTGCAGATGTACCCCTATCCCACAGAGCTGATGCAAGTGGATAAGCTAATATTAACAGGTATTGACTGGACACCAGTGACATGATGACAGTGCAGTTTTGCCTGGGCAAAAAAATGCTGGCAAAGGTACTTGTCCAGATCTTTGACTCGGATTTTTAGAAAAACATGATGTTATCCTGAATACCAGATGCTGTGTGCTAAAACTTTTGGACCAAGTAATCTTTTATTGGAAGGCCAAATATAGTCCTCATGTGTTGCAAGAAGCCAGCATTTTCTACACTTACCACTCTACCCTTAGGTGAACTTCCCATGATTATATCACAAACAAAGAAACAGAGTAATTCTAGTGGAATGCTTTAAACTGGAAACAAACCACAATATTGTTAACTATGTTCAATGGAAGCTTAGGTGCAATTCATGCCTTATATTCTAAGAGCTGGGGCCTTACAAATGAGGAAAACTTTTACTTGTATGCTGCTGTCTTTAGGGAGGAGTCATAAGATCATCCATTATAAGATTTTACTTTATCATCAAATTAATTAAAGGTTTGGAAAGCAAATTTTTATCATATCTACAAATTTGATATAATAACTATCTGTAGCCAAATAATCACAAAAATAATTTTTAATGGAACATAACTAGGTCTTCACCTACAAATTTTGGTCATTCAAGAAATAAACCTCGTAGGAGTGTAGGATTGTGACCAATATTCAGAAAGATAGAGTCATTATACATTTTAGAACATCATGCTCATTTTAGTACATCATGCCTATTTCCTACTGTTTTTGATAGAAAGCTACAATTGAAAATGTGACAATGTAATGTAAAACCAAATAATTTAGTTTAACTACATAAACTAAATAGACTCAATAATTTACATTCTACTTTTGATCTCTTTGGAGTCATTTTTAATATGCTTATATTGGCCTAAAATATAAACACTATGGCATATTAAGCATGAAAAATTCTACAAAGGGTTTAAAATGAACTTAAAGGTGGCTTCTCCTATGGACTCTCTCCTGGGCTTGCAGAAGGCCATCTCCACTCTAAGTGCGCATCCCTGGTGTCTCTGCCTCCTCTTACAGGGATACCTGTTATATTGGAGTAGGGGCCCACCTGTATGACCTCATTTTCTATACTCCCTACTGCTGTGATAAGGATATTACAGTAAAAGTTGTGTGTAAACCCAGAGAACACAACATCTATGTATGATATTGTAAATAATCTACTGGCTCATTATTTAATACACCATTCCCAATTATTTACATGCAAGTTACCTCTTTGA
Organism: Otolemur garnettii; assembly: GCF_000181295.1. NCBI lineage: Eukaryota > Metazoa > Chordata > Mammalia > Primates > Galagidae > Otolemur > Otolemur garnettii. Next base: position 7,889,909 of record NW_003852456.1, read on the forward strand.
GGGCCTTACTCAAAATAAGAGTCACATTGGGAATTAAGCCTTTAACATATGAAGGAGGGGGGACAATTTGTTCTATGACGAGAGCTTATACAAAAGCAGTGGCAGTAGCAATAAAGAGAAGCATTTGAAAGACATTTTTGAGATAGAATCGATAGGTTTATTTGATCAACTGAATGTAAAAAGTGGAAAGAATGAGAGGGAGTTTAAAAGCCCTCACTGGGCACTTGGTATAGACTCCTGTATATGCCAGACACTCTGCTATGTGGTGGGAACACACAGGTGAACATAAAAGGCACAGCTCCTACAGTTAGGACAGAGATTTGAAATAGTCACATGAAACACTATTCTAGAATGACCTACTTTACTTACTCAGCTTTGTATCCGCACCACAAAAACATGCAAATTCAAAGATTTACCTTTTCAAAGAATGTAAGCGCTGGGGTTTGTTATACTTGGTTTTGAATTGTGAATTTGCAATTCATCAGCATTGTGACCTTGGAGCAGTGCATATTTCTGAACCTCAATTTCTTCATCTGCAACACACAAGTAATAATATCCACCACGTAAGGCTGAGGTTAGAGCAAGATGAGCTGATGAATGTAAAGCGTGTAGCATATTGCCAGGTCCGTTTAGTAAATATTGTTAGTTTAAAAAAAAAAAAGTGTGTAGCTTCAAATCAGTAAAAATCATGGGGTTTTGTTTGTTTGTTTTCTGGTGGGAGAGGGAAGGCCGAGAGACAGGCTGAGATAGATGGGACTGACAGCTGTTAGAATGGTGGAAGGGAAACCAGAGGGAGGGTTGCTTTCTTCATAGTTATGACTAGCTTCAGTCCTGTCCTTCGCCTCTGCTTCATCACTGGCCTGGAGTCCTCAATCATGATTGAGTATGGTGGTTGTTTCTCAACATTTTTTGCTATGAAAATCCCTTTTTAACATTAAAAAAGAATCTAGATAATATGGTAGGACCTACAATCCTGCACATTACATGTGATACCTCTAAAATTCATATATTCTTCAGCTATCAAGTGGAAAAATTGTTAAATTAGTAAAAATTTTCTATCATGCTTCATTTTTTACTAAAAGAAGTCACCTATCAATGTTGGTTGAATGAACCTCAAAATCAAAACCCCACAAATATTTCCTAAAGAAAGAGTGTATGATTAATAAGGAGGCATTGGTGATACTGCTCTTTTGGTAGTATTGGGAAACCAATGGAAAATTCAGTGATGGCTAAGAATGGAAAGAAATGGACAAAAGAGACAAATTTAAAGTGTTGCTTGCTTAGAATGAATAGGGGATATATCTGAAATTGAAGTTCTACTTGTATTTATAAATAAGTTAATGACCAATAAGAGGTTCACGTCCTTTCAAGGACTAGCTCACATCCTAGTCCTGTGTTGCAAATGAAGAAACTAAACTTTGGAAATATTCACTGTGTCAAGGTCATGACATTGACAAATTGCAAATTCATGTTTCAAAATCACGACATCTATGGATGTTCAAGTCCTTTATATAACAGGATGCACATCCTCCCATATACTTCAAATCATCTCTAGATTTTTTATGATACCTAATACAGTGTAATGCTGTGTAAATAGTTGTCATACTGTATTGTTTAGGGATTAAACATGTCCTTTATATTCAGAAGACTATAGAGAAGAAAGATTGAAGAGATTTAGAATTTGATGAGCAGTCATAGAAAAATAAACAAGCTGTAAAATGCATTGTTGTTTGTCTACTGTAATGCACTTTACACTGAGTGAATGAATGAAATAATTTATATTTCTGATAAAATTATCCTCCAAGGACAAAAACTTGCAGTAAGGCAAGCCTTTCAAAACTTTTCAATCATAAAGTTTATGGTCCAAAAGATAGTGGCTTTTCAAATTAAAGGGTCTAAAGCAACTATAGAAGCTATTTGAAGCTATCTACAGAAAGAGCCATTAGATTAAAAGGCTATATATTAGACAACTTATAACAAACAGGCAGAGAAAGAGGAAGAGACTGCTTGGCTGATCCCAAGGAAGGATAACAAGACAGAAAAGGATTCCCAATGGGAGAGAGCAAAATTAACGTGGAGAGTGGAGAGGCAATCCTAAAAAACGGCAAGAGGAGAAAGGAGAGAGGATAGGTTTATGCAAAACTCTCCTCGGTATCTTTCCTCTCGCTTTCCAGAGCTCAGGTTGATAAACCCAAGCACATTTTATACCTACTTCGCCTTCTTTGGGGCTTACCATTACAGTTTGGCTTACAACACCTTAGCAAATGTTATCTTTTCATCCAACCTGGAAAACTTTATTCTCTAAAGATTTGCTCAGTATTTTCCTCAGAGACACACTTGGAGCCAGCCTGTTTCTCATTAGCTGGAATAAACAGGAGTGTGTTTACAGCACAGCGCCAGACTTAAAAGAAAGTCCTTTCTCAGGGAAGCTGGTCAGGGAATTAGCAGACCTGGTACTTAAAGGAGTGAATTGCAGCATCCAGCTGTGATGTAAGACAGAGTATGGCTTCATTAATATCGACTTTAAAGGCATGCTGTATAACTCTTTGTGACACAAGATGGAGTTTTGTTTTGAACATGATTTTAAGCAAATGAAAATCCACTTATGCCAAACAGATATTTTATGCAGTAATTACAAAATGTTTAACTGCTGTTCAGCAAATATTGACTGCCTACTGGGCAATATAAAGAATACAAAAATGTGTAAGACATTCTTAAATAGCTCATAGTCTAGTGAGTAATACAGCTTATTTGTTGCAAAAATACAACCCATAGAAAGCACTTTTTAATACTATATGTTTAGAAGAAAATTTCAGTTAAGGCAAATACAAGTGCATGAGGATTTATTAGTGGAGGTCAATAACATTATCAAAGGAAGTAAATAGAGAATATAGTTGTCCCTCAGTATCCATGGAGAATTGGTTCCAGGGCCCACCGAGGATACTAAAATCCATGGATCCTCAAGGTTCTTCTTATATAAAAATGGTATAGTATTTGCATATAACCTATGCACATCCTCACATACATGTTCAATCATTTCTAGATTACTTATAATATCTAATAAGTGTAATGCTATGTAAATAGTTGTCATAATATATTGTTTAGGGAATAATGACATAGTCTATACATAATCAGCACAGATGCAACCATCCCTTTTTTTTTTTTTTAATGTTTTCAATCTGTAATTGGTCACATCTACAGATCTGGAACCCATGAATGTGGAGGACTGACTGTATTTACAAATATGTCGATAAAAGAGAATATTTGAACATCTTTTTAGTATTGTAAAATGAGTCTCAAATGTCTTGGTTAGCAAAATTGATAATAAAAAGCAAGGAAAAATCCACTAGCATATATTTAATCACATTGTATTATTTGACCTACTCTCCTTTCCTGGAGGCAAGTTAATGAGCATAGCGGGCCCAGCTTACCAAGAGCATAGGAGCAATAAGAGTGAGAAGTTCAGGCAGAAGACAATATAGAGAATTTATCTGTAAATAATTGAGAGTGTTGTATTTAATAAAGTGCTGGTAGAATATAAGTTTTAATGGCATATATACATCTTGCTCTCTCTAGGTTTACATAAAATTATTTACTATAATATTCCTGTAATAGTAATTTTAACTAGAGAATACTAGATATAAAAATACAATGCCATTCCCTTAAATAAAAAAATAGAGAATTTTTCAAAGTATATATTTTTATCACTGACATGTTTATTATTGAGCAAATAGCTTGCCCCTTGATATTTGCAGCAATAGTCTGGTATTAGTCTGCTTCAGGTATTAAGAGATAAAATTAATCTAGTTCCAAAAGAGAATACTTAATCTAAAAATATTAGATTATTTCCCAAAGAGTTTATTAATTACTTGAGATGACATGCTATTCCTACATATTCATATGATATTTGACACTATTATTCTTAATTAGTACATTATAAATTAAATTTTAAATCAAATAGCTATTTCAGTCATTCTCAAAAGAGTTTTAAAGGAATTTACATTTGCATTATTATGTTCTTTGTAGAAATCAGTAACAAAAATTGAGTCCAAGTTCAAACATTTATAAATTATAATCTGTTTCTTGGTGTCCCAGTACATTTCTTTGTGAGGTCCAAAATGCATGTGCTTTTTGAGAGGACTTCATGTGTGGGGGTAACCAACCTCACTCCCCTAAGACAAAACCTGCTGTGGCTATTTGGTATAAATAGAAAAAGTTATCATGTAAATCTTTGATATTACATATATGGTGACTGAAACATTTTATAGCAATTAGGATGATCATTACTTTTTCTAAATATTGAGAAAAATATATTATGAATCTATTCTATGAATAGAAATCCACTCCAAATAGTGACAGTTGTGATCCAAGATAGAAAAAAAAATCACCCTGCAGAATATTTTGGCATGTGAGAGAATGCAAAGAGAATTAGTAAGTAAAGATAAGAAACAAAAGACCAATAGAGTAATTCATTTCATTAGAACTAAATTCATTGCATTAGCACTAAACACGAGCTGTGGTCCCCGGGCGGTCCCCCAGGACACACTGCTCTGTGGACTGCGGTGAGCCTACCGGGCAAACCTCACATGGCCATCTATTTGGAACGAGTTTTGAGCATAACCTCTGGAGGATGACAAGGTCTTAGAGAAGGTGTTTTGGAGAAGGCACAGGCATACTCATTGATTAGAGTGCTTTGATCAGAAGATTGGGGGAAAAATCTTTCACCAGAAGAAAGAAGACTTGGAGAAGTTAACAGTACATAAACAGCGAATCTGGCAACCGTCACAAGGCACAGCTTTGTAGTTTATTTTCCTTGTACTTAACCAACAATAAGGTCATTATTTTGCAGAAATGTATTCAGAATTATTCAAATTTAGTTCATCTTCACAATATATCTTAAGCTGATTCAAAGTAAAACAGGAAAATTGCTTCACCTTTAGCAGAGTGATATTTGAAATAATATTTTTTGTGTGTTTGTTTGTTTCTCAAAAGTTAATATTAGGAAAAGGTGAAATACTGAGGAAAGAAGCTGGTGGGAGCCCTGGACTGAGAAGGGACATGAAATACTAAAGCAAAGACCTTTCTTCTAAGCAGAATCTTTTTTAAAGAATTGAGACAAAATTCACAGAATTAAAATTCATCATTTTAAAAATTTTACAGTACACTATTTCAGATGTTTATAGTATAGTCAAAATGTATTTCTACGTAATTCCAGATAATTGCCACCACCCCTCAAAGAAGGCACATCTCCCCCAGGCATTCTTCAGTCTCCCCTGGGCCCCTGAGAAATGCTTTCTGCCTTTGGATATGCCTGTTTCTGGATTTGCCTGTTTCTGGATTTGCCACTTGACAAAATGTTGCACGGTCTCCTGGGACTTTCCTTTCAGTACATGATTCCTTTCTGGATTGAAGTTCTTCTCTGTCTTTAACTTTTCATACCCTGACACAGGTGCATTTGCCTGTAAATGCTTTTTGACAAACATTGCCCTTTTAGCTAGTTCTCCAAGGAGTCACCCTACCAGTCAGTACAAACCATCAGAACTCTTTGCAAATGAGATCTATTCTTCCCCTTCTGGTCCTGACTTACATACCAATAGACTGTTATCTTCAAGGCCATTGCCATGGCAGAGAGAAGGGAATGGAACTAGGGTAAGTTTAAATTTCATAAAGCTCACTGTCATTACTGAGATTCAGCCTTTTTTCGCTGGTGCTGCAAGTTACCGGTTAGACTCCAGAGAACCAAGAATGTTGATTCTGATTGTTTTTGCCAAGTATTTTTGTTGTTTTTATGGACTTTTGAATGCCTCACTGCACTGTCTCTGATATCCTCAAAGCAGAATCTCTACCCAAATATGAACTAATCAACTAGTTCATACAAACTAGTATGAATTAGTATTTCCTGTATGGAAATTTCCCAGGAATTTTCTCCCCCCCTTTTTTGATTAACATTCTATTTTTAAAAATTTTTTATTATTATTGTTTGGGATTCATTGAGGGCATGAAGAATTAGGTTACACTGACTGCATTTGTTACATAGGGACCCTCTTGTAATTGTATCCCCCTCCTAAGAAGTGTGCCAGACACTGTGACACCCACATCCGCCTCCCTCCTCCCCTCTCCTCACTCCCTTATTCCCCTACCCACACCTTGTATAAATGGGTTTCAACTCCCTCCAGGTTAATATGAAAGATGTAAAGTCTCCATCTTCTTTAATGGCTAAATAGTATTCCATGGTGTACATATACGACACAGCTTGTTAATCCATGCCTGGGTTGGTGGGCATTTAGGCTGTTTCCACATTTCAGAAAATACAAATTGAGCTGTGATAAACAGTCTAGTGCCAATGTCCTTATGATAAAAGGATTTTTTTCTTCTGGGTTTTGTTCTTTCACTTTATGGGAAATACATAAGTATAGGATAGTTTGCTTCTTTTTTCTAAAATCAGTCACTGAAAATGGTAAAAAAAAAAAATAGAATAAAATAATTATAGTATTCACTTATATATTCAGTAGACTCTTATTTGAAAAAGATGCCAAAGATAACATTGGACTCAGATTCTTGACCATAGTGGGTCATGTTGACAACCTTTCATGGATAGAAAATGTGTGTACTATGTTGGTATAAACAGACAAAGTAGGCTGCGTGTGGTGGCTCAGGCCTGTAACCCAGTGCAGGGAGCAGGGCAGGAGAATCCCATGAGCTCAGGATCTCAAGACCAGCCTGAGCAAGAGTGAGACTCTGTCTCTACTAAAAACAGAAAAACTAGCCAGGCATTGTGACAGGCGCCTATAGTCCCAGGTACTTGGGAGCCTGAAGCAGGAGAATTGCTTGAGCCCAGGACTTTGAGGTTGCTGTGAGCTATGATGGTGCCATAGCACTCTACCCAGTGTGACAGAGTGAGAGTCTGTCTCAAAAAAAAAAAAAAAAAAAAACAAAAGTGATTGTCAAGCTGATTTTATAATTCCAGTAATTCAGTTCTTGTTTTTCCATTACCAAATTATACACTAAGCTTAAAAAAATTAGTAAGGAATGTGTTAAAACTACTATTGGTCTCCATAGTATAAATATTCTTTTTGGTTATTGTTGGTAAGGTGTGTGTTATGATACTGCTGTAAGTGGTTCTTGGTGTTTTGGTTCACAACTTTGGACATGTGCATTTGGGGGGAAAGTTTAAAAACATTTTGGAAAAGAATGTGAAAAAAATTAAGGAACTGAAATCAAAATAACAAGCTATGAAGTTTCACAGTGGCTAAAAATGGAATCCTAGTCTACAACTAGACTATTTACCACAAGGAAGAATTTGGGAAAGTTACTTAATTTACCTGTGCTTTGGGCTAGTCATCAGCAAAATGGGGGTGCAGCTGGGCAGAGAATGCTAGTTATCTAGTTGAACACTTGTAACCCCTTGCTCCTCAATAACAAAACATAATTTTATTTGGAGTAATAGTGCACCCAAATAAAGATATTATATTTTTGAGATTCCTGCCAGCAGTTGGCTCCTGAAATATTACCAAAACAAAAGTACCTAAGCAAGTAAGTAAATAAGTAAAGGAATGTTGAGTTTATGATAAGGGGGAATTGGAAATTATGTGTAAAGCAATGCTTTCAAAGCAGGAATTTGATTAGGACTGAGTGAAACTCAAAATACAAACAGTCCAAAATTGGTAAGAACAAGAAGACTAGGTTTTTGATGAGAGGGATTCAGATAACTTTAGGCTACACATCGTCTCTTGGAGCTTTCTGTTGAAGAGTTGCTGGTTGTGTAGGGAAGTTCTGGTGTAAATGGTCAAACTTTTAAAGTTCTAGAAAAGCAATGAAATGCTAGTGAGACAGTGGGAGAAAAATTATGGTAATCAGTAAGATATGATTTCCATTCCCATTGTCCAGGCTGAGTAGATGAGTAGACAGTTGTGGCTCTCACTTCCTTATCACCTGATGCATTGCTGTGACCATTCTTTTGCAAATCAGAGGTAAGTATACATGCTGTCTAGCCCTTTGTGTGTTTAAACGGAGATGTCCGCCAGATGTCTACCTGTAATCCCAACGCTCTGGGAGGCGCTGTGGGGTATATCACTTGAGCATGGGAATTTGAGACCAGCTTGAGAAAGTGTGAGACTCTGTCTCTATTAAAAATAGAAAAGGAGGCAGAGGCAGGAAGAACACTTGAGTGCAGGTGTTTGAGGTTGCTGTGAGCTGTGATGACAACCATGGCACTCTAGCCTGGGGGACAGAGCAAGACTGTCTAAATAAATAAATACATCAGTGGAGATGTCACCACCCTCTTCTGATGCTCTGAGCAGAATGTAGATGTGATGTTGCCCCTTAGCATCCAGATTGGTCTGCACAGTAAAGCACAGTGAATGGCAGATCAGCAACCATGGAGAAATGTGTTCTCTATGCTGTAGAGTGACTTACTGCTGCAGTTGTGGACAACCTCTGTACCTTTCCTGTGTGAGCACCTAAACACTGTTGTGTTTGAGCCACTGGTTTTGTTGTTATTATTACTGTTCTCATTTTTGTTTTCTGATATATACAAATCCAGTCCTAATATAATGATATAATATAATAATATAATGATAATAACAGTACTTTTCTCATGGGGTTATCGAGATGATGTAACTGAGAGACACACAGGGAGCCCTTGGAACAGCACCTCCTGTGTGAGACTGTTCTCTAAGTGCCAGCCACTGTGATGCCTCGGTGTTCCTGAGTTTCAGTCTAGGAGGAAGGAAGTGAGTCAGAACTCACCACTAAGAAACCCAGAGAAGTACAGCGAAGTCAGAGAGAGAGGATTCTAGGCAGTTATTGATGGAAAAAGATGAGAAAAGACCATTAAACTATTGAACTTATTTTCCAGAACCTCAGGAACTTTTACTTTTAATTGGACAGGATTATCTATGATAAAGACTGTGGCTGGAATTTATCCCCAGTTCCTAGGAGGTAGCCTTTAAATTGCTGGAATTTCCCCAGTGATAGAAGTGTTTGTCCTTCATACTGGATCCCTCAGGTCATACCTGAGGGTTTATGCCAACAAGGTGACTAATGGTGGGTCCCTATATAGTTTATCATGCTAACGCAATGAATTAGGATGGAATTAACAGAAGGACTAACCATATAATTAGCAGGTTGAGGCTTGGAGCTGAGTGATGTCAGCTTAATCTCTGGGGAGGGCAGGAAGGCTGAAAATTGAGCAGCATGGCCAAAGATTCAGTCAGTTCCACCTATACAGTGAGGCCCCCATATAACCTATGATTGCCAGTACTCTTGAAGACTGCCACATGTCAAAGTGACCACAGGAGATAATGCTGGCTACGACTCCACAGAGAGAGAGAATGGAAGATCCACATTTGGTCCCTCTCAGATGCCACTCCAGGAGTCTATTCTTTTGAACCGTTCTCATTTCCTTTTGTTGCAATCAAACTGGAATCCTAAGTTCTTTAAATGTGATGAGTCACTGTAGTGAATCAAATGTGGAAGGGTAGTGGGAATCCCCAAATTTGCAGCCAGTTGGTCAGAAGGGAAGGTGGCCTGGGGAACTCCAAACTTGCAGCGGGCATCTGATAGGCAGTTGTGCAGAGGGCTGCATCCTCAACTTGGGAAGAAATGGAATTGTTTTTTCCTCATTCCTTCCATGACATCAGCCTGGGGAGCCAGCAGTTCGGTTCTAGGCTTGAATTCTTTCTCTGTCCAATCCATACTGCCCAGTTCCTCCCACGACACATTCGTCTTCTCATCAATGAGGTATAATGGAAGGACCCTGAAGAAGAGACTTGTAAGAAATACCAAGAATTTTGAATTTGGAACTGAAGAAGAAACACCAGTAATTTAGTTTGATTTAAGATTGCTTCCATAGCAGATAAAAAGAACAAACATCTAAAATCATGTAAACACTGATGACAGGTCTTAACTTGACAATAAGTATTTCATCAGTTTTGAAAACAGTTTTGTTTGCCAACATAATTCATAATACTCAGGTTAAGAGTAAAATTCTGGGCTCGGCGCCTGTGGCTCAAGCGGCTAAGGCGCCAGCCACATACACCTAAGGTGGCAGGTTCAAATCCCCAGCCCGGGCTGACGGCTGCAACCAAAAAAAAAAAAATGGCCGGGCGTTGTGG
>NW_003852456.1:7900183-7911906 GCF_000181295.1 Otolemur garnettii
AAAATTCTGTCACTTTAAAATTTTGATTTAGGATTATATTACTAGAGAATAAAATTTTTATAAACAGAATATGGGTCTAACTTGCTAAGTTGGCTAAGTTATTTGCATGGATAATTACCTTAATTATATTTTCCACTTCTATGTATCTGTTTTTCTACATTCCAATGAGAGCTTTCTGTGACCCTCAGAAAATCAAATTATTTGTATAAGAACTTTGCAAATATTTATTACACTGATTGCCAGAATTACTTGCTGGTGAGTTTTCTAGCATATAAGCATTTATGTGGCCTATTCCAGACGTCCCTCTCATCAGCACCCCTATTTTATTTCCAAGTGTTCTCAAATCTCAAATGGCATTAGCACAAAATTCATTGCTCTGACAAAGTTCTGGCAAAAGTAAAACAGTTACTTATTGACCAGTTCCCTAGAGTTAAGGTGTCATTAGTGATGGGAAGCAGACAAGGGCCTCATCCCTAATCCAAGGATCTTGGGAATTTTTCTCAAATTTTACCTCATTCTGTGGATCCTCGCCAGGAAAACCTGATAGCGAGGATGGTGTCTGATTCACACGCAGGACAGGGAGTGAGGAGGTAGCTTGTCCTTCTGAGCTGCTGGAGTCAGGCTGCAGGAGTTTCTGTGTGAAAGGTAGGGAAAGTCAGGCTGCAGGAGTTTCGGGGAAAGGTAGGGAAAGTCAGGCTGAAGGAGTTTCAGGGAAAGGTAGGGAAAGTCAGGCTGCAGGAGTTTCTGTGTGAAAGGTAGGGAAAAACAGAGTTTCCACGAACATCACCTGTTTGTCCCAACAATCCAATGGGGTGAGGGCAGGAGATGCCTCTGCTTTTCTTTAGATGAGGGAACAGGGTGAGAAACATGAATTTGCCTGCATTCACACTGTTCTTCCAAATTTATCGTATATCTCCAAAATTTGTCTTTTCTCCTCAGAACCCAATGAAAAAACAGGGAAGTGGGGATGATAACTTAGGCTTGAAATTGCAGTTAGCAGTAGGATCCATGAGGGAAGACAATACTGTCACTGGTTCTTGTTCAAGTCTTTTTTATTGTTTAGTTTTTTTTTAAGGGATCATCAATAAACAAAGATATACTACAACATGAGTCAGTAATTTTTTTAAGCTGCATTTCTGGAATCCAATCCAAAGATTTTACTACCCCAAATACTGATAGGAATTCCTTCCTTCCATTTTGTTTTCTCACTTCCTCCCTCTCTCCTCTTCTCTCTGCCATCCTTCTTTCCTACTCTGCATTTTCCTCCCCTCTTTCCTTCTTTGACAGGTTATTTTCTCTTCTCTGTCTGTGTGACCATCCCTTTAGACAATATCCATCCACCTGTCCGTCCATCCATCCATCTGTCCATCCATCCGTCCATCCAGTATCTATTTTTCTCACTTCCCCCCAAAGAATTTATGACAGTTTACAACATATAAACAGTATGTAAATTAAATCAATTACTATTACAAAAATAAGCTTAGGAAAATAAGATGAAAAATGACTAAGGAGGAAAGAATAAAAAGTATGTGAAATAAATATCAAATCTTCTTGAGTGAGTTACCTTGTCAAGGACCAGTATTTTTAGTCAACAAAATAGTTGTTTATGTTTAAATAAAATCTTAAGTTCATGGCAGAATACCTTTAACCATCTGGTTTTTTTTTAACCAGGTTATTTTTGAGGCTTTAGTTTTAAAGAAAACAATGAGGTTTTTTAAAATAGGAATTTCATTATCACAAAATGGTACAAATATAAGTATACGGTTGTTTTAAAATTAGAATGATTTCATCCATACTTATTATGTTTTAGGATGCAGATAAGCTGCAAAAGAAATAACAGGAAATGCCTCTTTTCTGAAAGAATGCTGTAAAACAGTATAGATAACATCACTTACTATTTGTATTGAATAGTTCATTTAGGGTTGACAGCACACATGAATAATTACAGTTTATCTTACATTTTCTTTACTGTAATCTATTGTTCAGTAAAAATAACATTTATTTTGAGAAAAAATTCACATAGAATGTTGTAGTGTTTAAAAATTATCATCTCTAAGAAGGCACTAATAATTCTGAATGCCTATGAACTAGTTTGAACAAAAGTCAAGCTGGCAAACAAAGTTCCTTTAAAGTTATTGGGTGCTGGGTTTTTTTGTTTGTTTGTTGCAGTTTTTTGGCTGGGGCTGGGTTTGAACCCGCCACCTCTGGCATATGGGGCTGGGGCTGGTGCCTTACTCCTTTGAGCCACAGGTGCCACCCTAGCTGGTGTTTTTGTCAGTTTTATGTTGTTATAACAGAATATCACATACTGAGAAATTTACTTGGTTCACAATTCTAGGGACTGGCAAGTCCAACAGCATGATGCTGGGTCCCCAGCTGGGCCCCCATGCTTCACTGTGGGGCAGAGGCAGAGGGTAAGATAGAGTCAGCACAACAGAGCAACAGGGGGCCAGACTCCCTTTTACAATAAAGCCACTCTCAAAATAAGTAACCTACCTACAATAAGGACATTAATCCATTCATGAGGACAGAAACTTCGTGTCCTCATCCCCTTTTATTAGGCCCCACCTCTCAACACTGTTGCATTGAGCATTAAGTTCTCAACCCATGCTTTTTGGGGGACACATTCAAATCATAGAAGTTGTCTTTAAAATATGCTGTGAATTTTATCATTTTGAATTAAATTTTTTTAGCTTGTGCCTTCTCACTCCTTTTTCCTATATAAATCTGAGCTTTATAAAAATTCATTTATGTATAACAAAAGAGCAAGCAGTAGGCAGAAGTATAAAGGAAAAATACAGATCTTATAGGCACAAACTCTGGAAAAGAATATTATTCATATCATTTTAGTATTAAGGTATTTAAATATCCTGCCTCAAAAGCAATCCTGGTAAGCCTTATTTAACCACCATGCCTGAAAAGGATTATTTTTATAATTTATGTAGCATCTCAAAATAAATTTCACCCTGAAATGCTTTGTGGAGGAAGCACTGGGTATCATTCTTTCAAAAGTAGTTTACTCAACCCTCTCGTAATCACACAGGTAGCTTACACTCAATTAGGATGGATTTTTACTTATATTGTTTCTTTTTTTTTAATTAAATCATAGCTGTGTACATTAATGCAATAATGGGGTACAGTGTGGTATTTTCATGTATAATTCGAAATACTCTCATCAAACTATATTGTTTCTTGAATTTATCTTTATTTTGCCAATCATTCTATATTCTCATTGGGCCTTTTTTTCTTTTTTGTCCTTATGGCTTTTTTCAATTAAACTTTTATTAATTGAATCCAAGACTGTTTCTATTATTGTGTCAATCGAAGTGATCTTTATTTCTTATACTTTGGCACTTGTGGAACTACTGAAGTTTTAATTGCTATCAGGACTTTGAAATCTTCTAGGACAGTGATTTTTGAAGTGTGGTCCCCAGACCAACAGCAGTGGCATCACTGGGAACATGTTAGAAATACAGATTCCCACGCTTTGTTGCAACCCAGCTAAACCAGACCCTGAGCATGAGGCCTAGCCGTCTGTCTTAACAAGCCTCCCAAGTGATCCTGGTGTAGCAAAGCTTGAGAACCACTGCATTAACAATCCCAGTACCCAGTGTGAAATCCAGACTAATTACATTAGAACCCCTGCGCTGGGACCTGGACAGCAGGTTTTTTGTTTTTTTTTTTTTAAACTCCCTCAATGTTTGTCCACCCATTAGTAAGAGTTACTAGGCCAGGAAAATGGCATGTATTGACATCTTGACAGTATCGGGTCTTCCAGTCCATGAATATGGGGTGTGTTTCCACTGATTTTTGTCTTCTTTATTCTTTCAGCAATGTTTTGGGCTTTATTGTCCAAATCTTTCACCTCCTTGACTAAGATTAATTCCTAAATATTTTATTATTTTTTGCAATTTGAATTTTCTTTTTTTCTTAGTCCACCTAGGGAAAGTTTTGTCAATTTTGTTGATTTTTTTTTCAAGGAACCAACTTTTGGGTTCATTGGTTTTTCTCTATTGTTTTTCTGTTCTCTATTTCATTAATCTGTACTCTTATTGTATTTTTCCTTCCTTCTTCTAGCATTGAGTTTAATTTGTTCTTCTTTTTGCTAGTTCTATAAGCTATACATTTAAGTTATTGATTTGGAATCTTTCTTGTTTTTTAATGTACGCACTTATGGCCATAAATCTCCCTTTTAGCATTTGTTTTGCTGCATTCCATAAGTTTTATTAAAATTCTAGAACAGAAAAGCTAATTAAAGAGAACAAAATCAGAACAGTGGTCTTGGGACAGGTGTAATTGGAAAGGGAAATAAAAACACTTTCTGGGGGGGATGCATCATAATGGGTTTGGATTATGTAGCTGTCTACATTTGTCAAGGTTTTACAGCTGAGATTTCAGTGCATAAAAATACAGCATATGTAATTCATGCCTAAAGTAGACATATGATATTAATTGTCAATATTCTTACCCATAAAGTAATTGCCATTAATATTATTATTGTTATTATTGATATTATTGAGTGCAGGTGTGAAGTCAATGAAGTATAGATACAAGAATAAGAGAACGTTCATAAATAACAAAGTTGAGTAATGGCAGATGGATAAACAATACATTATTCTGTTTACTTTGAATGCATATGTTTTCTATAATTAAAGGTAAGAGAATATATAAACAGTGACACTATCTCAGACTTTTTGTTTTTAAATATCATCAAGAATTGGATCATGAGAAGAGTATCCTTAAAATTAATAGCAGGGAACATTGAAGACCCTTTTCCCTGAAATTTCTTCTGTGGGTCTAGATGTTTTTCTCTGATTTGTTTCAGAAAGATTTCTTTGTAGCTAGTGATTTGATGTGAAAACTTCAATAATAACAATAAAAAATTCATAATGTAAACATTAACTATCCAAAATTATTAGGTTAAGATATTCCAGAATAGGCCATATGTTACCTATGCTTGAATTAATATTTTGTAAAACTAATCTGACACTTGGGGAAGTTCTTAAGTAAATTGTTTTTATTACATTTTTCTGCTTCCATAGAGTAGTGTATAGTATAGAAACATAACCATTATGAGTTGTTATCCCACAGAGTTCTTAAATTAACACTGTCCCTCAAGCCCTCCAAGTGCTTCATTCTGGTATAAATGTGACTTCGATTATGCTCACTTTCTTGTTCCTCACAATTCATAATAATTGATGCCTACTGCATAATTCTATTAAAGATGTCAAATTCAATCTGTAATTCTAGTTTGCAAAATTTTCAGTATGCTTTATTTCATCCATATTTGTCTGAAAAGCTTGTCACCACAGAGAAAAAGGTGAGTAATTCAAAGAAAATATTCCATGAAATTATTATTTTTAGGAACCCACTTTTGTTTTTCATATGAGAAAAGACATGTAAAAAAAAATTTGTGTGATTGAAAGGGTTCAATAGCCTCTGTCATAGCCTCTGTATAGGTATCATGAATAATCATTACCAGAGTTGTTTTAAAGGATTGGATGTCCTGGAGGTAGTAGTTTAAAACCCACTGATGACCTAAGTCACTGATACATTAATTCTGTTACATCAGTAATATATATTATTTAAAATCTTAGCTTTTTAATTTTTGTCTCAAGTTAACATGTAAAATTACCTACAGCATGATCCAACTTGACATCCCCTTTCCAGGTAAGAATGAATCTAAGAGGGAACTTATTTCCCTCTTAAAGGTGGTGAAGGGTAGGAACAGAAGTCAGTAGAATTACATCAATTATAGTTCCATTACTCAATTCTATAACCCCACCCCAGGCCATACCCAGATTTGGCAAGAAGTTGGGACTGAAGCTTATCCCCCACATCCTGTGCTTGTTAGCACTCATCTACTCTTAGTAACTTTACTCTGTTACTGTATCATAACACTATGTATCAAGACCTTAAAACTACACAGCCCTGGCTTTTTCTTGTAGTAATTCTTGGAAGAAAGGGCAAAGAGTGATTATCTGCAATCACTTAAACTTCTAGACCAGCCCTGTCTACAAAGATATAATGTCAGCCACAGATGAGAACCACAAAAAATACTTCTAAATTTACTCATAGCCATCTTAAAGGAAAGTAAAAAAGCAGGTAGAATTAATTTTAATAATTGTATCTAAAATACTTCCATTTCAAGCTGAAATCAGTATAACATTATTCATTGGGTACTCATTTTCAAGTCTTTTAAAGTTTTAATTGTACTAAGTCTTCCTGTCCCTCCAAACTCTGCAGTTTCATCTGGCATCCTTTCCATATGCACCTCCACATTTCTGCACAAATCTACTGGGTTTAATTCTATCCTTGTCCCTTCTCACGCTGCCTCCACTCCAATGCCTTTCTCCAGAACATGTAAAATTTTTATTTTCTCATCGTTTTGTATTTCTAATTCCATGCTGGTTCTTCTAGGCCCAACTTTTCCTTCCTCCATGATTATTTACTTCTAAAATTCCTTTAATGCCGACTGTGTCCTGCAAAGGTCCTGTGGTTCCTTCTATGCTGTTGCTGACTCGAGCCTCATATGTATGTATATATATATATATATGCTCAGTGTTCTACATGTCAGAAACTTAACACATTTATTTTCTCAGAAAAGAGTATTTTTCAATAAGAAAGGAATGTACAAAGAACAATGCAAAAAAAAAAAATCCTTAATTGTGCTACCAAGATGACATCTGGTTGTTTTTTCTTTGCCTGTATAAGTTAGCAATCAGAGTAATACTTACATATCCACTTTATCTTGCATTTCTATCCATAAGATTCCATATTCTTTGAAACATAATTTTGATGCACATATAAGTAACATTTGGTGGAAGATGAATACAGTAACATCTGACCTCAGTTCCCCCACCTGCTAGCCCTTGCCTCTCTCTTCCCTTTCATATTCATATATTCCAGTAGCATTTCCTGTACTCATTGTCTTTTTGTCCTCGTTGTCCCTTGTCCTTCCAACCTACTGAAACCTAACTTTTGCTTCCAGGTCAGCAGAGAAAGCCAATGTTTGTCAGAGCCCATCTTACTTTCTTGTCAGGATTTCATACTGTCAGTGGCTACCTTGACCGTTGTGACAAAACAGCCTCTTAGCTTTCTTTCCAACTCTTAGCTACTCCTCATGCTCCTCTGTGGGATCATCCTCCTCTTTTTGACTTTTTTCACAGCGCTTGCCAAGGTGTGGTCTCAGGCTGGTCTATTCCCACATGACGCATTCTCTGAAGGTACTCACAGTGCTCCTTAGCATGCAGTAATAACTCAGATTTGTGTCTGCTGCCCAGGCCTCTCTCCTGGGCTCCTGTCTTGCACATCAGCTAAGTATTTAACACTTCCACATGGACAAGTCACTGATGTGCAGTGGAATGTGCAGTCTTTCTGCACACTTGATTCCACTCAGCTTCCACCTCTTGCTGGATTGGCACCATCATCAATGCTATGGTGAAAGCCACAGCCTGAGATGTGACCCTACAGCAGTCCTCTTGTTCCTTCCCATGCCCAGTAGAGAACACCCAGTTCTGGAAACTTTAACTCTACTAATCCATCCACCTAGTTCTACATCTCCTGCCTGCACCTGAGTTAAACTTACGATGGTCTTTTGACTGAATTATCACAACTGTTTCCTGACCCTCATTTGCTCATAAACTCTTTCAGTCCATTTCCTCATAATCTCTTTTATTGCAGTCAGTGTATTAATTTAAAAGTAGACATCTGATTATGCCACTGTTGATCTTAGGACCACGGGGACTTGTCCTAAGTCACCTATGGACTAAGGACCATACGACTTTTTCCTAAAATTCATATCCTTAACAGTTGCTACAAGGTATGATGTGCTCTGGCTGGGAAATAAGTCATAAGCCATCAGCTGCAAAATTAATGAATCCCTGAAGTTCAAGCAAACTGCAGATGTCAACATACCTTCAGTGATTAGTGGGTTTTCAGAAAACCAGAACAGCCAAAGAGAGTCAGCACTAAGCATCTCCCTGCTTGGAAGACACCGAAGGCAAAGTATTCGGCCAGTAAAAACCAGGAAATAGTTTTCCTCCTTCTGTCCTTTTACCCCCCATACTTTTTTCTTTTCCCTTGACTTGTAAGCATCAGAAACTATACCTTCTAAGGATACAGAAGAGTAGCAGGGAAAGTGACTGTACCTGCCCGTTCCCCAAACCAGTAAGACACCCTCACCCCTGGAATTCACATTGAAAGGCCCCAAAATGTGCCAAAGAGCTTACAGATAAGTCATTATGGACAAATAACAGTAAAAGTCAGTAACATCATAAACAAAGGGAACAGGCTAAAATTTTTTTTGATAGAATATAATGATTTTTCATTTCAGATTAATATGAGGGTACAAATGATTATATTATAATACTTGCATTTGTTAGGTAGAGTCCCTGTTGTAGCTGTGTCCCTCACCCAGGAGGTGTGCCGTGTGCCCTTACATTGGGCCCATTAGGTAGGAGCTCACCCATCCCCTTCCTGCATTCCATGTTTCCCACCCCCTAACTTGAATTAAATTGAGTTTTTCTCTTTTGTGAGTGTGTATGAATTCGTCTACTGGCTTCATCACACTAAAATTTTCCAACAAGAAACCACAGATGTTTAATAAGAAGAACCATCATGTTAGAAATCTTAAAGAGGCAATACAAGGCAGTGTCTGGCCTCTGGAAACTTGGCTCTGTCAAGCATTAGCTCCAAAATACTAAACAAGACACTTAACTTCTGTATATCTCAGTTTTCTTGTTTATATCATATAGATCTTGTTTATATAATTTCTACATCATAAAATTTGGGGGAGGACTAAATATATTAGAATATGTAAAACTCCTAAAACTACAGCCAGACTCATGATAGACATTATATGGTTATAAACTATTATTATGCCCAGCATTCTTAGTACAATATTTGATGGAGGAATACAATGGAAAGACATTTTCATGGTATTTAAGAAAAGAAAGTCGGGGGGGGGTGGAAGCAAGATGGCAGACTGCAGCCAGCTTTCCACAGAGGCTCCCATCCAGAAGGAGACTTAAAGGACAGAAGTTTAGCAAGTAAGCCGATGCTTTGGAGCTGAGCCAAGAGAGAAGGTTGAAGAATGCACATCAACTTTGCTGAGGCAAGCTGCGACCCCAAAAATATAATCAAAAGGTACAAAATCCACCACCAAGCAGATGGGAGTCCTCTCCCCCACAAGAAGGGCTCATAGTTTATTCCATACAAACAAGTGAGCAGAGTTCAAACGTCCTCCCACTCTATCCCACAGGAGAGACCCTCTAAAAACTGAACCTCCTACCCCTACTAGGGTACCACAGCACTCCCCTGCCAGGCATAAAACTGTAAAATTGTATAAAACTGTATAAAGTCTCTACCTGCAACTTTGAATTCCCAGGACTCCCATCCACTCTCACACCAAGGTTGGGAGGTCTGTCACCCATGAAGTCCAGATTCCTGGACATTTTCTTGAGAGGAGTGGAGGGGAAAAGGGCTGATGCTGGTCTGTGCTGAGTCTGTGGCACAGGAGTGAGAAGGACAGTCAGCTGAGAGGGAACCATACAGGAGCTGCGTGATCCTGAGTTGCAGAGTGGCAGCCATGGCAGTGCACACTCCTGAGGCCATTCTGGACAGACACACCCTGTCTCCCTGGGCAACCAGAGGAAACCAGGCATTTTTTCCAGTGGCAGCCACTGGCGGAACATATTTGGGAAGTTGTGTGAGTAAAGAGAAGCCCTAACAGTGGTACCGACCTGGGCTGAGTGAGCGCAGAGCCCACAGACTTCCAGGGAAGGGTTAGCCAAAGGAATGCTTCATTGAGCCTAATAGCACCCAGCCTTCAGGGGATTATAGTTGAGAAAAAGACAGTGGGAGGGCAGAGGCTGGAATTGACACCTCAGTGTAAACTCTAATTGCTTGCTGCCCAGGGCTGAGTTGTGCTGTTTATCAACTCTAGCAGCATCTGACCAGCAGAGGAATTTAGCCAGGACAGAAACAAATTCTGTGAAGGTCCTCTGTCCTGTTCTGTCAGCAACATCAACCAGGCACAGGGCTGGAACTGAGTGAACTTCCCCAGCCTATGTTAAACACCCAAGGTTGTCAGGCCTCATCTTCCCCTGCTGGACTCAGATCTTGTGGTAACTCAGGCAGTCGTAAACCCCAGGAGCAGTTGCTCACTGGAGGGAACTGGGTCACAGCCCTGTAGGATTACCAGTGACTGGGTACAAGGTGGGGAAGGAGGCATCAACCTTCCAGACTAATTCATTTGCTGAGTGGGTCCTTTGTCCCTCATGGAGCCCTGGAGCAAGTCATATCTGAGCTGCCAGCAGACTCCTCCTATCTAGTTGCTGGAGACTTTTTGAACTCGCCAACCTGAGACCAGTGCTGACCAGGACAACTGATTTGGACCTCTTGAAGTGGGCCAATCACCCAAGGACTATCCAAAGTGGCACCCTGGGTGTATGGTTAAGGGAAGGTTTGATTTTCCTTGCCCAATTATTGTTTGTGGGGGGTGGAGTGACTTAATTGCTGATATATCTCCACAGCTGAGACTTCAACCAAGAATAACTGATTCACTAGAGTAGGACAGAGACCATCTGAAAATAAGACAGAGGCACTTAGCCCCATCACACCAACAGGTCCCCAGTCTCTCAGGCTTTAGCACTGTACGGGTCCTTGGCAAACCCCAAGGGGAAAGCCAAATGGGGTAAAATAAACATGGGGCAGAATCAACAGAAAACTCTGGTAATATGAATAACCAGAGTAGATCAAACCCCCCAAGAAAGAATGTGGCAGATGAAACTGAAGATCCCTTCATAAACAGATGGCTGAGATGTCAGAAATTGAATTCAGAATTTGGATTGCAAATAAGATTAACAGAATAGAGGCAAAGATAGAATTAGAAATTCAAGGAGCATTCCAAAAGTTCACTCAAGAATTCAATGAATTCAAAGAAAAAACCACCAAAGATTTTGAAACATTGAGGCAAGAGATTGCAGCCCTCAAAGATCTGAAAAATATGGTAGAATCCCTTGGTAACAGAATGAAGCAGGCAGAAGAAAGGATCTCAGACATAGAAGACAAAGCTTTTGAATGTGCCCAAGCGTCCAAAGAGGAACAGAAATGGAAAGCAAAAATGAATCATTCTCTCAGAGAGCTCTGGGATAATTTGAAGAAAACTAATATTTGCCTTATAGGAATCCCTGAAGGTGACGAAGTTGCTTCACAAAACACAGAGGCTCTTTTTCATGAAATTATGAAAGAAAACTTTCCAGCTATGCCAAGCAATCCTGAAATTCAGATAGCAGACATCTTCAGAACCCCAGCATGACTCAACCCGAACAAGACGTCCCCCCAGAAACATCATAATTAACTTCACTAAAGTCAATATGAAAGAGAAAATTCTGAAAGCAGCTAAACATAACAAAACCATAACCTACAAGGGGAAGAATATTAGAATGACTGCGGATCTCTTTGCTGAAACCTTTCAGTCTAGAAGAGGGTGGTCATCGACATTTAATCTCCTAAAACAAAATAACTTCCAACCCAGGATTCTGTATCCAGCTAAACTGAGTTTCATTTATGATGGAGAAATTAAATATTTTAATGACATTCACATGTTGAAGAAATTTGCCATAACTAAACCAGCTCTCCAAGATATTCTCAGACCTATCCTCCATAATGACCAGTGCAATCCTCCACCACAAAAGTAAACCCACTCAGAAACTTTTGAT
>NW_003852456.1:7913232-7918300 GCF_000181295.1 Otolemur garnettii
TGCTCTTTAACATTGTAATGGAAGTTTTAGCCATTGTAATTAGGGAAGAAAAAGCAATCAAGGGTATCCATATAGGGTAAGAAGAGATTAAACTTTCACTCTTCACAGATGATATGACTGTATATCTGGAAAACACCAGGGATTCTACTACAAAACGCCTAGAAGTGATCAAGGAATACAGCAGTGTCTCAGGTTGCAAAATCAATACTCATAAATCAGTAGCTTTTATATAGACCAACAATAGTCAAGCTGAAAAAACGGTCAAGGATATCCATATAGGGTAAGAAGAGATTAAACTTTCACTCTTCGCAGATGATATGATTGTATATCTGGAAAACACCAGGGATTCTACTACAAAATGCCTAGAAGTGATCAAGGAATACAGCAGTGTCTCAGGTTGCAGAATCAATACTCATAAATCGGTAGCTTTTATATACAACAGTATAAAACCAACCAACAGTAGTCAAGCTGAAAAAACGGTCAAGGACTTTATTCCATTCACAGTAGTGCCAAAGAAGATGAAATGTTTGGGAGTTTACCTAACAAAGGATTTGAAAGATTTCTATAAAGAGAATTATGAAACTCCAAGCAAAGAAATAGCTGAAAATGTTAACAAATGGGAAAACATACCATGCTCATGGCTGGGAAGAATCAACATTGTTAAAATGTCCATATTACCCAAAGCAATGTATACTTTTAATGCAATCCCTATTAAAGCTCCACTGTCATACTTTAAAGATCTAGAAAAAATAATACTTCATTTTATATGGAATCAGAAAAAACCTCCAATAGGCAAGACATTACTCAGAAATACAAAAAAAAAGCAGGAGGAATCATGCTACCAGACCTCAGACTATACTATAAATCGATAATGAAGACGGCACGGTACTGGCAGAAAAACAGAGAGGTAGATGTATGGAGCAGAATAGAGAGCCAAGAGATGAATCCAGCTACTTACCATTACCTGATCTTTGACAAGTTAAAAACATTGAGTGGAGAAAAGATTCCCTATTTAACAAATGGTGCTGGGTGAACTGGTTGGCGTCCTGTCTTGACCCAAACCTTTCACTATTAACATAGACTCTAATTGGATTAAAGATTTAAACTTAAGACATGAAACTTAAAAAATACTGTAAGAAAATGTAGGGAAAACACTTGAAGAAATCAGCCTGGGAGAATATTTTATGAGGAGGACTCCCCAGGCAATTGAAGCAACATCAAAAATACACTATTGGGACCTGATCAAACTAAAAAGCTTCTGCACAGCCAAGAACACAGTAAGTAAAGCAAGTAGACAGCCCTCAGAATGGGAGAAGATATTTGCAGGTTATGTCTCTGACAAAGGTTGAATAACCAGAATCCACAGAGAACTCAAATGTATTAGCAAGAAAAGAACAAGTGATCCTATCTCAGGTTGTGCAAGGGAGTTGAAAATAAATTTCTCTAAAGAAGATAGGTGCCTGGCCTACAGATATATGAAAAAATGCTCACCATCCTTAATCATCAGAGAAATGCAAATCAAAACTACTTTGAGATATCACCTAACTCCAGTAAGATCAGCCCATATCACTAAATCCCAAAACCAGAGATGGTGGTGGTGGATGTGGAGAAAAGGGAACACTTCTACACTGCTGGTGGGAATGCAAACTGATACGTGACATCTGGAGAACACTTAGAGAACTAAAACTAGACCTGTCATTTGATCCTACAATTCCTTTATTAGGTATATACCCAGAAGACCAAAAATTACATTACAACAAAGATATTTGTATCAGGATGTTTATTGCAGCCCAATTCTTAATTGCCAGGTCATAGAAGAAGCCCAAGTGCCCATCGATCCACGAATGGATCAATAATTTGCGGTATATGTACACCATGGAATATTATGCAGCCCTAAAGAAAGATGGAAACTTTACGTCCTTCATGTTTACATGGATGGAGCTGGAAAATGTTCTTCTTAACAAAGTATCTCAAGAATGGAAGAAAAAGTATCCAATGTACTCAGCCCCATTATGAAACTAATTTATAGCTTTCATATGAAAGCTATGACCTAATTATAGCTTAAGAATATGGGAAGGGTGGAGGGAAGGAGTGGGGGATGGATGAGTGGAGGGAGGGTGATTGGTGGGATCACCTATATGGTTTATCTTCTAAGGGTACAAGTGAATCTTTCTAAAAGTAGAATAAACATCCTAACACAATAACTAAGAAAATTACTTGAAGGTTATGTTAATCAGTTTAATGAATATATTTCAAATTGTATAGAAAAACACCACACTGTACTCCATGGTTGCATTAATGTACACAGCTATGATTCAATAAAAAAAAAAGTCAGTGTTAGTCTTTTAGGTATTCATTTGAATAATTCTTAAAATGTCAGAGTTAAAAAATATAATAAATATAGTGCTTGCTTTGGCAGCACATATACTAAAATTGGAAAAAATATAAAGAATAAAGATTCATATATCAGACATTAATAACACAATAATATATAGTAATTATTATGTATGCTTTATTCAGATTTATTGATGGACTATTAAATGCCAAATATTCTTATATGTTCTTTACACATATTAACTAACTTAGCATTCACATAAATTTCATGTGGTGAAAAGAGGTTCACTAAAGGTTACTCAGGGCAGATCTGATAGACAATCAAAAGGGTTACCTCCATAGTAGGCTCTCTTTGTAAGATTTGTAAATGTAAAGCAGGTCTTAATACGAACCATCTGTTTCTTATTCCCTGTCTGAGGCTTTGCTCCATGAAAGTTTGTTTACAGATGTTATCTCTCGAGAAAGGGTCCTTGAGCACGGTTTCCATGGAGGCAGAGAAACCTTTCTTAGGGAGTTTTTGATTTGGGCTACCTGTCCTGTTGTGTTCTCTTCCACATAAAAATTCAGTTATTGGTTGAGTTTAATTATGGATGAAACCAAATATGTATTTCATAAGAAATCATGGGCACTAGCTGAGGTTGGCTCTGATGGGAAATACATTTAAAACACAGAGCCTGATAGTTGGTTTTGGCCAAGGCATGCACATATTTCTCCCAGTATTTGAGTCATATCAAAGAATGACTAAAGATATAGAAAATAATATTCGTGTTAGAAACCTTGAATTTTCAAGTTAATAACCATTGGATAATTACACAGAACCCAAAGCCTACAATGATAACAGAAAATATTGAAGAAGGGAATGGAAAAAAAAATAGCATCTGATTCAACATGGCCAAGTGGTCCAGGCATTCAGCTTTAGTTTTGTGGGTCTTGGGTGGAGGCTGCTGGTGCCTTGGAGTTGCCATCCTGAAATAAAGCCTGGCGGTGAAGCCTGTCTCTGTCCAAGGACCATTTGCTTCTGGAGAATTCTGAAGAATTCTTTGTTTTAAATTCTAGTGGAATATTAATTCTGTTGTTAGTGGGGCAAACCTTGTGTCTTTTTTGCCAGAAGACTTGAATCTAGGTATGTTTGCAGTATGAGATTAACTGCTGTTCTAGTCAAAATTACCTGCTACTTTTGTGCAGCATGATTCCTAGACATTCCTAGAAAGCTATGCTGTCTTTTCCAGATGACAAAGTCCGTTTTGTAAAGTTATATAGAGGCTGCTTGGGAGACAACGAAGGAAATGCAAGTTGGTAAGACTGACTATATTGCACACACCCCTTGCAGGCTTTGCCATGTCTGCCCAAAGTAAGGTAGAGCCCAAAATTAGGGGAGGGATATCCAAACTTATACTTGCTCAGCAAACAAAAGTTCTGTTCCACATCGAGGGGATGATTGATTATATGAAACCCATTTGTAAGGTTTCAAAGGCACTCTGAGGCTGGGTTCTTGTTCATGCCCCACCTTTATAGTTTTTGCCAGGATTATGCTGGTGCACAGGAGACCTGCAACCAGAGACATTCTTAACAACATGAATAAAGTGTCTACATCAATGCTGACAAAACATAGCAATGAACGTGTCCTCCTCAGAGTGGCCAATTGGATGCAAAACCTTTGCGGGTTCTAACTGAGATCCTCTGCTGATAGCAAGCAGCCATTCTGAAGCAACAGATTATCTTCATGTGATTTTTCTTTTCAATAACGCTTTTCATAATTTGTAACAGGTGTAGTGTCCCAAAGACCACCACACCTTAGTGCTACTGCTAAGTATCTGAAGAGGAGAGAGGGTGAAACAAGGGGAGACCGCTATCGATAGCCACTATTGAGTGGTTGAAGTCTGAGAGCATGATGGTGGGGTCTCCTTGGGAGGTCAGGGTAAATGGGAAATTGAGTGCATGGTATTCAATTGGAAGAGCAACTTCGTTGATTCCCCACTTCCTTTTTTCCCCTTTAGTTTCACTCAGCGAGGGTTTGGAGGGCTAGAGATAGGGCTGTTTTCCATTTTCGGTTTTGCTTGGATATTAAATTCCCGTGTTTTGACTTAGGGTCATTCAGATAAAGTGAGGTGGGTGGGTGGTTTATATCCACTCCCAGATCCACATCTGAATATTTTCTAAAGCTGTGAAAGGGCCTCCCTCTACACTTTAAAGTCTCCATGCAGTCATCTTTAGTCTGTTTGTTTATAACCATGCACTCCAAAACTTCTGCCTAACATTCATATTCCTCTGGTTTTACTATGGAGTTTGAAGTCTCTTAACTCCTACTCAAAGTATTCACACTGCCCTTTCCATCCCATTTTATTGCATGTGAGGTTCCTAATAACGTAAATCAGTTGCGTGACATCTGGGAATCCTGAATCATATGTTTTTAGTACTAGTATAAATTGTTCTGTAAATGTATGCCTTCCCTTTATAGGCTTTGAAAATGACTCTCAGCTTAGGCCACAACCAAGGCTTAAAATAGGCCATACGAGCTTATTCTGATTTGTTCAATTTTAAGAACCACTTGAGCTTTCAGTGTTTCTGGCTAGTCAGAAGGAAAGGGAAGCTATTCTGCGAGAGAGTTAGGGCAGGGGAAAGTGGGTCCCTAGTCTGCTAGAGAGTTAGGGCAGGGGAAAGTGGGTCCCTAGTCTGCGAGAGAGTTAGGGCAGGGGAAAGTGGGTTCCTAGTCTGTGAGAGAGTTAGGGCAGGG
>NW_003852456.1:7918482-7922530 GCF_000181295.1 Otolemur garnettii
GGGTCCCTAGTCTGCGAGAGAGTTAGGGCAGGGGAAAGCAGGGCGGGAGAGGAGGAAGAGTAAGATAATGGATGCTTTTAGGTTCAAGTTATGATTTGGGAAGATCTAAAAACAAGAGAGTCTTTTATGTTTTTCATTTGTCTCTTCCATGGAACACTGAATAACTTATGGAATCTGACTTTGTATTGTAAGCTTTCAAAGTGGGCAAAGGCCTGGGCGAAGTTCATGACACAGTAGTTGGTTGATACAGGTGAGCAAGGAAGGATCTGGATAAGTCAACCATTGATAAGTAGGCTGCTTGCCTGAGGGAGAAAATTAATGTCATATATTGATTTGCCAGGGTTTCCTAAAGTAAATAGTGAAATTAATTACTGGTTTGCAATTTTACCTTTCCCAGGCTGAAGTTTCTCAGAAGAAACAGCTAAGTCATGATGATATAAGTCAGATTCATAGTCTCAGTTATTAAAACCTATGGCTTTAATATCAGAAAAAGTAGAACTTCGAATAAAAATATCAGGTTGCAAAACTAGGCATTATACACTAGTAAAGGGGAAATTAGATCAAATTATTGTAAAAATAATGGAAAGAACTATAGTCAGACAAAGTTTATGATCAGAGATTTTAAGAAGTCACTCATAAACAAGATTTTAATATTACAATTAATATGCTCAAATTTAATGCCAAACAGAGAACATACAGAATCAGTTGCAAATGACCAGCCATAGGTATGAAAGCCTCAGTGCATTTCTTTTTTTTTTTTCTTTTTTTTTTTTTTTTTTTTTTTTTTTGAGTCTCAAGGTAGAATGCCATAGCCTCATGATAGCTCACAGCAACCTCCAACGCTTGAGCTCAAGCATCCTCTTGCCTCAGTTTTTTTCTTTTTTTTAGTAGATACCAGGTCTTGCCCTTGCTCATGCTGGTCTGGAACTCCTAAACTCAAGCAATCCACCCACCTTGGCCTCCCAGAGTGCAAGGATTACAGGCGTGAGCCACCACACCTGGCCTCAATGGATTTCTAAAATCAACATCATTTATAGTAAAACTAAATATAATAAAATAAGGAATTTATGACAAAAATTCCATGCCTGTATACTAGAAAAAAAATAATTAAATAACTTTTCAGTGAAAGGAAAAAAATCATAATTAAGGTACATTTATAACTGCTTACCAAAGAAACTGAGAAATCTATGTAAAAGCATAATTTAGACCAATACTTTTATTTTTATCAGAAACTAGAAAGAGGAAAAAAAAACTAATCTGGGCATTCAGCTAAAAAAGTTTTAAATGGAACAACAGTAAAACTAAGCAAGCAGGAAGTAACCAGTCAGAAATCAATAATGCCCCAAATGTGTATTCCAGAATGCACAGTGGATGGATCATTGTTTGCCTTTAAACACTGTTTTCAAAGAAAACAAAAAAACTCAATGTGTTTTTGTTTTTACAGTAACAACAGGTGTTACTCTGGCCAGGGCCCTTCTACCTAACTCTCTCTTCAGTTTCCACCAACTGAGGAATACTTTCCGAAAGCCACTGTTTTAGAAACCCGGTTGTAAAATAGGTCTTGTGAAGCCAGACGTGGACTCACAAGCTTGTGAAAAGAACTTTCTTAACCTTTACAATTTCTGGCATTCCAAGGTATTTTGGAGGAAAGAAAGAAAAAGTTCTCAGCAACTGCCATTTTACCTATAAGACATTCTTACACAATTACTGCAGGATTGTTTTCAGAGACCATTAATTTCTTTTTGTCCTCAAGTATACATTTTGCCAGCATCTTCTTTACTCATGAGTGTAGGAATTGTATTTTTGAAGGGAAAAAAAGATTGTATGTGTTTACCACCATACTCAAACAATACCGTAGTTCATATCATGTATATTTTTTTTCATTCTTTTTTTGTTTATTTCAGGTTACCATCAGGGTACAAACCATTAGGTTTTATGTAATTTACACATGACGGGTAAAAATCAGAATTGTAGTTGTGCCCAGATCCATGGAGTGTGACATATATCCCTGCATTGTGCCCACTGGGTGGGAAGCTACTGAACTCCCCCCTCCTCTCCCCTTCTTGAGTTTAGTTGAGATCTTTCTCTTCTGTGAGTTTGTAATTGTTAATCTCCTAGTTTCAAATCAGGCCATGCATTTTTGATACTTTGGGAGTTCGTTGACTTTCCGGTCCTCACACAATGGTAGGCCCCTGTGTGTCGGAAAAGCCTGTGGTTCTCAGTTTGGGTTGCCTGTGCGCACGCTGATAGCCAGACCTTAACCCAGGCCAGTTAAATCAGAACCTCTGAAGGTGTACTCAAGCATCTATATTTTTGAAATCTCCTTTTGTGATTCCAAAGGAGATTCTAAAGGGAATGGTTGAGAAGAAACTCCAGCTTCTGCTTAAAGCTTACACCAATCTGTCCTTAGCAAGTCTCTTGTCACAGCTCTGTCACTGTCTGAAGACAAATAGGGACATTGATCAAGCATGCATGTGGCAGGAAGACAGAGGAGGGTAGGTAAATGCTGACTGTGTCACCATCCCTGAAACGTCTCTGCCAGCTTGAAGATGGGCCAAGCCTACCAGAATAGAATTTTATAAAGACAAGTAGCAAAGCTCCCATCTAGGGCGCAGTCAACCAACCTCACAAGTGCCGGGCAATGCAGACGTGACTACGCAGCAGTGCTCATGAACAATTTTGGTAGAATTCAGTTCATTTTAAGTGTGGTGTGAGTCAACACTGTGAGCTGGCTGCCAGAAAATAAACTCCATCCCAGGCTGTGTCAACAACGGCATACTGTCTGAACCAGGAGGACCCTTTTCCACATGCCTTTTGGAGCACCGAATACTGAGCCACGCTCTGAGCAGTGAACTTCATGAACACGACAACTTACAGCCTGGCTAAAGAGAGGAACTGGAGAGGTCAGATGGGGACGCAGAAAGGGATGTTTAGCTGGGAGGAAAGTTAGCACAGGGAGAACATGACAGATGGTCTCAAAGTATTTGAGAAACTTTCATAAGGAAGTTAGACTAGATTTATTGTGTAAAACTCCAGAAGCCAAAAGCAATGGATGGATGGAAGGAAATGGTTTTCAACAATGTTGATCATTAATAAAGGGATTGGACAGCCACACGAATGGAGGGCCCCTCATCTCTGGAGGCATTTAAGCCTTCAAGTAAACGCTGGGTAAGGACTTTCAAATCTCCTGGAGTTGAACCAGATATGACACTTTTCTAATACTTTATGAACCTCTCATACCATTGTACTATTTAAAAGTGTTTTGGGAGTAAAGGGAGATTTTTCACGTTCTGCACACTGTTGAAACCCCTTAGCTTGGTCCTCTGCAACCTGCCTGCTCTGTCCCAAGGAGGCAGATAGCCAAGGCCACCAGCACCAGCGGGAGACCCTGCCTGCTTTCCAATGAGGGAACTGAAGTCCCCTTTCTTCAGATGTCACTTCCTTTGTACATTACGTGTTAACACTCATCTCTCTTCATCACCTTTTTCCCTCTATAAACGGACTTCTTACAGAAACCCTGCTGTCTCTTTACTTTCCGTGAAGATTCTGGCCCTTGACCCCATCAGCCAGAAGTGTAGGGTTCCACGGGCATCGTTAGCATACATCCAGGCAGCCTGCATTCTCAGAACTGCAGTTCTTGCAACTTTAAGGTTACCCAGACGACGGTAAGAGGGGACCCTTCCAAGGTCCCGTTGGGGTCTCCGCCGCATTTGTGACCTTCCCTTGGAACGTTCACAGCCCCCGGGCTGTTTCCAACCTTCGCAAAGAGTGAGGCGCGCTGGGACTAGGACTAGAGCCCCGGAGCCGCCAAGGACAAAAGGGTGGGCTCCTCCTCCCACCGCACCTCCTTTCTTCCCGTTGCAACTCGGCTGAGCGCGGCGTTGTCGCTCCACCGCGGGGTCAGCATCCCGCGGGCCCCGGAGGGGAGGGGCGGGCGCCGGGGCGCGGGCCGGGCAGCGGCCAGGAGGGCTTCCGAGGGGAAGGCAGCGGGGAGGCGGCCCGGCTCGGCACGCGCCCTCCCTCTGCCGCTTTCTCTCACATAAGCGCG
>NW_003852456.1:7923061-7973382 GCF_000181295.1 Otolemur garnettii
CCCGCGGCCCGGCCTCCCGCTCCCGGCCCTTCCACCATGCACTTGCTGGGCTTCTGCTCTCTGGCGTGTTCCCTGCTCGCCGCCGCACTGCTCCCGGGTCCGTGCCAGCCGCCCGCCGCCGCCGCCGCCTTCGAGCCCGGACCCGGCTTCTCCGACACTGAGCCCGACGCCGACGAGGCCAAGGTAGGCGCGTGGGGCCCCGGGCTGCGGGGTGCGGAGAGCCCGCGCGGGGGATGTGGGTGCTGGTTCATCCTCGGGGAGGTGGAGCCCCCAGGGACCAGGCGCAGTGCAGCTTTCCCGGAGAAAAGTCGTCTTATAAAATGGGAAGTTGTGACCGGTAGGAAAGCACGGTCCGTGGGGGAAGGGCCCGGAGGGGTCCCGGGGATGGAGGTTGTGGAGTCTCTTTGACTGGTCCCTGCTGCTGCCGCGAGGGGTCTCGAACCTTGCCCCGTTGGTCGACTGGGCAGAGCCTGCGTTCATTAGGGTGGGGAAACGCTCTTTTCTCTCCCAAGCAACTCCCAGGCTTAATTTCCTGGACTGTTTGGAGTAAAGGAATGGCAGGCGTTGTGCGCGATTTTGGGAAAAGTGCAAGGGCATTTAGGGCTGAGGGTTTTTAAGACTTGTGGGCTGTAAAGTTCCCTTAAAGTTGGTCAGACTGGAGATGGAACAGGACATAAGATTTTAATCAAGCAAGGCAAGGCTTTCTCCCTAACTTTATAAACTCTGTAT
The DNA here is from genome assembly GCF_000181295.1 of Otolemur garnettii. Classification (NCBI taxonomy): domain Eukaryota; kingdom Metazoa; phylum Chordata; class Mammalia; order Primates; family Galagidae; genus Otolemur; species Otolemur garnettii. The sequence continues at coordinate 7,923,791 of NW_003852456.1, forward strand.
TTCTAAATAGCTCAGATCATGAAAACTAGGATGGGTTTTTCCCCTTCTTTGGGGACTTTTTGTTTTGTTTTGCTTGTAAATAAGAGGTGCTTAATCCTTTGCCTAAAAATGTTGCTGGGATACTTTTGAGGCATTCTGATTTTCATAGGAGAATTATCATGTTTCCGCCTGTTTCTTATTGGCTCTTCTGAAAGGGTATGTATTTCCCTAAAAAGGTCATACCTGACATAATGATGCTCAAGAGAGTTCTGGACTTCCTATGAGACGTCTCAGTTCACACACTCGCAGTCCGCTCGTTGAGCCAAACTGTAGTGGCTTGTTTCAGCTGACTTACTAGAGGGGTGTTACCTCAACCTGCAGTTGACTTTGTTAAAACATACTCAGTGTGTAGAAAATAAATTGCCTTCCAGTTATATTTTGAAATACATTTTAAGATCAAGAAGGCTGGTCTTTAAAAATCAAAGTGCCTTTGTATTTAAATTTTAAGAAAAAATTAAAATATCAGAATTTGCAGTAAAAACAATATACGTTAAGTTGCAGAACAGACTGCAACTGCAGAACAGTTTTCGGCGCAGATAATTACATTGCTATAATGACAGTGATGACACTTACTTTTCTGTCCTTTAAATTCTGCAAAAATGGCACTGGAGCCAGTGACGCTTCCTGTAATCTGAGTCCTTGAATTTTGCCATACCTGTTCACTTTCTGTTTCGCAAAGTCAAACTAGTAAAAGCGTGACTTGGTAAGGCAACACCTCTCTCCTGCCCACCCTAAGTTACCGTGGCTTACAGTAGGAAAGTGTGAGGTAGGAAGCAAATGAGAAGCATTTCCTGAGAAGTCATTCACTGCTGGGTCAGTCCTAAATGTAGCATGCATTGTGTGTGTGTCACGTAGAGATGTGGGATTGTAGGACCAAAAAGTTATTTTATTTTTAATTTTCAAAATTGCCTTCATCGGTGTTGTAATCTGATTTTCCCTATGCCATGGAAAACTATGCATTTTTGTTTGTTGGTATCTAACCATCTTTTCTGCTCTTTATGGTGAATATGAGTTGATATGCTGTATGTGACAGATATGTTTCCCTGTGTGATGAAATGCCATTTTAAGTCTCTGAGTTCAGTAGACCACAGTGAATGAGCAGAGACTTGACAGGGCATGGTCATTAACACCTTCATTGAAAACTGCTGTATCCTTGTTAAGACGCCACCCTGCAGCTGTCAAGAGACTGATCCACAGACTCCCTGTCTCTCCCTAGTGGCCTATACAAGTGCCTCTTTAGATTTAAGCACTGAGAAGGTCTGGGGAGGAATCAACTAATTTTCTGGTACTCTCTTGAGCCATTTTGATTTCCATATCTTTGTATTCTGTCTTCTGAACTATGAACACCTGACTGATACCTGTTGTTCAGGAGAATGTTATCACCCCAAGAAGATATTCCAGAAGGTAAATAAAAGATGCTAAATAGACATAATTGCAGGAGATGCAAATTTTTGGTAATTTATGCATAGATAAGGCTTTTTTCTTAATAATTAACAAATACAAAAGATTTCACAAGCTATGAACAAGATTAGTCATCGGTCCTTCACCCCACACCCAAAGCCATACAAAGGATTGGAGGTGAAATCACAAATGGAATGAAGATCGTCAAATTCCTTGACTTAACAGTTGTATTTATTAGGTTCCTTTCTCTAATTATTTGTAGCTGTATGACTCATGGAAGAGTCCAAAAATGTTTGTCTGAAGGATGTTAGCACAAACAAGTCAGTGTCAGGAAAGTAAAATCAACTGGCTGTGATGGGGAAAACAGGATGGCAGGTGTACAGCTGTTACCCCCTTAGCTGGGGCTTAACCAACAACATGCCGCTGTTTATGTTCCAAGTTGTCCTAAGAGCGTAAGATGAAGTGTATTTGTCCACCCCTTGTCTGAGATTTGACAGTACCCTGAGTGATGCTGGCCTTAAATGTGGCTTGAGACCTAAAGCTCAATTCATCTTTCATTTTGATTTCCATCTTTGTATTCTATCTCCTGAACTATGAACACCTGACTGGTACCTGTTGTTTAGGAGACAGTTATCACCAAAATTACTCTATAGGAAGCAGTCAGCTACTGACCTCAGCAACATTATTTTCAAGACCAGTGGATCTCTATTCCTCCCCTCTTAAGTTGAGCTGAGAAGGGTGGAGGGTGGAGGGTGGGGGATTTGGGAGACTTCTGTGTGGATTTCCCATACTGGGCTATTGCTAGCCCTCCCAATGGGAGGTCCTGGCCTTCTTGCTATCTTGTGCATCCAACCTGGAATGCTGTTTCTCAGCTCTTACATGGGCTTTTGGGGACAGAGGAGCTGGCGTTAGAGTAATGAGTGTTTCCTCTACAAAGCCCCTCCCCTCTCCTCTCTTTCCTGCGCCTCCCCTCCCCTCCCCTCCCCTCCCCTCCCCTCCCTTTGCCTTTGGCAGGTCAGGGAGAGAGTAAATTGACATAGTAATTCTCAGCTATGTCCTGAGCACCTGAGTGTGCCATGTACTTTATTTTCCCTTGTTTTTTACTATACCTCCCGGAAGTGGATATTATTCTATCTCATTAAGGATGATGAGCCCAAAATGCAAATTACTTAACCAGTAAAATAGGGCTTCCCTCCCCCCTTTTTTGGCAGCATATACAGGCGGTCTCTGACTTAACAATGGTTTGAGTTAGGATTTTTTGACTTTTGGGGGAAGAATGGTGAAAAAAAGCAATACAAATTCAGCAGAAAGCATAGTTCAGATTTTGAATTTTGATCTTTTCCTGGGCTAACAGTATGCAGTAAGGTACTGTGTCTATGTAGGCAGTGACAGTGAGCCCTAGCCAGATGCTGGGTGCCGCTGAACACCCACTATTCTACATATAAAATGCACTTCCAACTTAGTGATATTTTCAGTTTATGATAGAGTCAACGGGATATAGCCCCACCCTTGGGCCTTCGTGGTCTGTGCAAGACCTTGCCTTTTTGCTCACTGCCACAAAGTGTGTTTGGAGTTTGCAGTTAAGGCCACCTTGTTGTCACTTGTCTGGATCCTAATTCCTCACAGTGGGACAAACTGAAATAAAGGCAGACTTTCTTCCAGACTTGACCACATGGTGTCCCTTTGAAGATAAATCATAAATGACTCAACCAAGAGCAGTATTGTTAGAACGAGTGCTTAGCTAGGGGCTTAACAAAAATTCCTGACAAACATTTTTTCTAAGTTGTGCTAATTTAACTTCAGAGGAAGACGGTGATTTTGCCAATGCCAAAGGACCTTTCACAGATAAGTGGATTTGGAAAGAAGAAACTTTACTTGGCAGAAGCCTCATGCTTCCTCCTCCTTCTGAGCTTTTGTTGTTTCACCTTTCACTGGTTACATTATTTCTGGTAAGTGTGTGTTCCATAGGACTCTATAGGGCCACTTTTTGTTACAAACACATAGTTGTAAATTCAGATTTGTATAAATTATGCGTTAAGGTAGCACAGATTTATTTTTTTATGCTAGAAAAAAACAGGTGTAGCAGAGAAAGTCAAACATGGAGGGAGTCTAATGAGTTTGATTAAAAATGGAATTCTAAAATTTACTGTAAATATTTTAGGTTTGTGTAATTGTTTCTTCTGAAATTTACCACTATAAATTGTTCAGGTGGTTCCTATCCTGGATGGATTGATTTACTTTTTTCAGAGTTTATATTTAACCACTAGAGAACAGGGATTATTTTTATTTAATTTGTTTTATTGGGTACCCATCATGGAATCAATCAAATAGGTACCTTTAAAATACCTTTTTGCTGCTGGATTCTTACTATTTTCTTGAACTAATAGTGCCCTTGTAGCTTTCAGGCTTTAGAAAAGACCTACAAGCTTCTTTTGAAGTTTGGGAATCTGAAAGGTTATTTTCATAAATTATTTGGGGCTCTAACTCTAAACTCAGCTGACATAAAGCTGTTTTTTTGTCACTATTGTCTAAGGTTGAATATTTCTAAACTTCACTGAAGAAATAGTAATGTATTTATTCATGACATGCTCTAGACATGTTATGTATAGGTAGGGTTGGTGGGAATGTTAAAATGTAAACACACTGGGTTTCCTGAACTCCACCACCTGATTCTCATGCAGCCCCAAGTACTAAGGTAAAGGATGGGATGGTGGCACTGTTTTTTTCAAAAGGACTTCCTCGGTTGCCTTATTGTCTTGGAGGCTGCCTGGAAGAGACAGGGAAAGGGAATTAAGGATCTCAGTGAGGAAGCCATGTGGATACTCCTGAATCCACTTTACCATTTAGTGCCAGGTTGATGTATTTTCGAATCCAAGCTCTCCTATCTAAATCTCCTTCAATTCAGGGATGTGGTCATCAGTTCTCACTGGTGACAACTCTGATTTTAAGCAGGAAATTACAGTTCCGTGAGTAGTGATGGCAAAAATATAGAGGGAGTGGTTCTCCTCTTTAACAAGGTTAAGATCATTCTTGAAAAACAAGAAATGTACTCATTAAAAATATCAGGAACGAATTAAACTATAAATCCAGGCAATGTAAGGGATTTTGTGAGTTTACTGTCAGTTGTTATTGAGGCTTCTGGGTGTTCCATGGGCAGGTCTGGGAAAGGTGGAACCCTGAGGGATCAAATTTGAGAAATGAGAAGATGCTAATTACAGAAATGTGGAAGGGGGGAGTAGTTTAGATCTTGAAGAGGTAGCACAGAGGTAGGAATGGTCAGGGTGCATGGGGAACTGGGAGCTAAAAGCATTGAGAGAGATAGAGGGACATAAAGTGGAAGGTACGAGACTCCAAAGACCAAGTCTGAGTTTGGGTTGGAAGCAGCAGGAGCTACAGAAGATTCTTGACTCATGAGTGGCATTTTAACCTGGCATCCTTGCACAGAGGTGTCTAAAGAGCAAGCTAGAGGTTAGTCGAAGTTTCTCAGAAGCCATTTCCAAGGCAGGGTTTCTTACTATGTCTGGCAGGGACTTGCCCTTCTCGTGCTGGTGGCCGCCCGTATGTGGTATTTGAATGCCTTGAGATGTGCCTGATCAGTGATGCTGATGGTGGTGATTGCTTTTGACTTATGTAAGCACACATCACTGTGCTATCTGGACAAATTTACAGAGTTATAGAGGCAGACATCTTTGCTGTTGTAGTTTCATTCCAAACAGCAAGCCATGTAACAGTGGTCATGCTTAGATACACAAGCACATGCATGCATGCACACACCCTCTCACCTCTTAATAGTTCTTCACTGCCACCCGTGACTTCCCTATTCTTTCTTGGCAGGCTGAGAACTTTCAGACAGTCTATCAAAATATAACATAACCCTCCCCAGAAGTGTGTGAGATTACATTTTCTGTGGTTTATATATACACTTATTTGTAGGTCAGTTGGCAAATTAAAAAGATAACCCTAAATTATCCTAGAAATTCCTTTTTAAAATCTGCATAAAGGTAGTCAGGTTAACAGTAAGCCTAGCAATTTGGGGAGTAGGGAGGATGAACTATTAAATAACCACAATAAAATACTTTAGAACTTCTGCTATAAAACTTTTTTTAAATGTGGAAAAAGTTACTCAAACTCAGACACTAGAAAATGGACATGCTGAAATGCAGGAGGAAATACTCAGATGTGCAACTTTGTGCAAATAGCACCAAGCGTTTAAAAGGCAGACTTCTGAGTGCTGCTCCACCATGCTTCTCAGTTCAGTTTCAAAACTGTCCTCCTCAGGAAGAGATGAATATTTGGGGGTAGATCAGAAAGATGTGATGTGTGACTCCTGTGGTTGTAAAGTTTTTATTAGGCATTTATTTTGTAATTTAATTTATCTTAGAGCTTGGACTGCAGCTAACCCTTTTTCTCTTTTATGTGGTAGTGAGCGTGCAGTCCTAGGCAGTAAAGGCTAGAATCAGAGCTAGGTCTTTTGCTGATGGTGGGACCTGCGCTGCGACCCCAGAATGCCTATCGGGATTTCTGCTGGTTTCAGTCTTTAGCTGTCACTGGCTTCAGTGACGTAACTCAGTGTAGAGGCGCAGTGGATGGAGGACAGGCCCTAAGACAGGCCTTTCACACTCTGGTTATGTGAATTCACACCCTGCCTATGGCACACCTGCCCATGTGACCTTGGGAAAGTTACTTAGCTTCTCTGTGCTACTTTATATGCAACACGAAGACCATAATTAACGCTCGTTTCCTAAGATGGTTTTGAGGATTAAAGAGCGTGCACATGTGAGTATGTGTCCCTTAAAACTATGACGGGCACCCAGTAGGCATTCTATAAATGTTTGTGCTAATGGTACCACGTTGATGTGTAAACATTACAAGTCTATGTTATTGTCAGAAAAGAAATATAAATATGTATTCTAAATTTACGATGAACTCATCACAAAATAGTTAATACTAAAAATATACTTTCACTGAAGAAAATAATAAAGAAAACTTAATGGTTGAATGTTATATGCAAGAGTTTAACTTGTATGAAGTTGTTTAGAAAAACTTGATTGCTCTCCTGCTTTGGGGCCCTCTTTTTGAATGGCAGCCAGCGAAGGCTGTGCCTGCTGTCCTGGCATTGAGAAGCATCATGGAGTAGCTGCTTCTCCCAGGATAAGCGTGGTTTACTGAGTACTCTAATCCAATCAGAATAGCTGGTTGTGTTTGGTGGTGCCATTTGCTAGTAAATGCTATAAATTGTATGATTGCCATGTACTAAACATTTAGCAACACCGGGGGTGTTGGAGGCAGATGACCAGATAAGAAAAGGGAGTTAGAAATCAGTGCTATAGGTGCCGGTGGCTCAGTGAGTAGGACCCAGGCCCCTTATACAGAAGGTGGTGGGTTCGAACCTGGCCCCGGCCAAACTGCAACAAAAAATAGCTGGGCGTTGTGGCAGATGCCTGTAGTCCCAGCTACTTGGGAGGCTGAGGCAAGAGAATCACCTAACCCCAGGAGTCAGAGATTGCTGTGAGCTGTGATGGCATAGCACTCTACCGAGGATGATAAAGTGAGACTCTATTTCTAAAAAAAAAAATCAGTGCTGTCCATGCCTCCCAGCTCTAGAATAGCTGATGACATATTTTTTTATGCAGTAGCATGTTGAAAGTACTCACTTTAGGATTCCAGTACATTGTTAGTTGGAGTATTTTAGGAACTATTATTATTATTATTATTAAGACAGCATCTCCCTCTGTTGCCCTGGCATCATGGTTCACAGCAACCTCAAACTCTTGGGCTCAACCAATCCTTCGACCTTAGCAGCCCCAGTAGCTGGAACTACAGGCATCTGCCACCTTTTGGTGGCAGGGTTTTCCACTTTTTTTTTTTTTTTTTTTTTTAGTAGAGATGAGGTTGCCTTCTTGTTCAAGCTGGTTTCAAGCTCCTGAGATCAAGTGATTCTCCTGCCTCAGCCTCCCTAGTAGCTGCGACTACAAGTGCCCACCACCACACCTGGCTGGTTTCTCTATTTTTAGTAGAGACAGGGTCTTGCTCTTACTCAACCTGAACTTCTGAGCTCAGCCTCCTAGAGTGGTCAGACTACAGGCATGAGCCACTGCTCTAGAGTGCCTACTTTAGGAGCTTTTGATTGGATATTGGATATTGGAATTTTTTTCTAACTGAATTTGAGACAAAAGACTAAACATAAAGTAGTCACTCGAGCAATATGTAAATGAATAAAAATCAGATAATGCTGTATTATCCATACACATCCATCTATATGCAGATACTGGTATGATTTTTTGTTAAAGTGATTTTAATATTTTAATATAAAATGAAGTTTACATTTAAGTGCCATTTTATGATAATTTCCCCAGTTACAGTATTCAAATTTTAATGTAATTTTCTTCATAGTAATTTCTTTTTTTATCAAACTAATTTCTTTTCCTAGAACATCATCTGTGCATCCTTTTGGAGGGCTCAGAAAGAGGATTATAATAACATCATTTATTTGAATTTTTTTTGAGACAATCTCACTATGTTGCCTTTGGTAGAGTGCCATGGTGTCACAGCAACCTCAAACTCTTGGGCTTAAGTGATTCTCTTGCCTCAGCCTCCCAAGTACCTGTGACTACAAGCACCTGTCACAACGCCCAGCTATTTTTTCTTGCAGTTGTCATTGCTGTTTAACTGGCCCGGGCTGGATTCGAACCTGCCACCTTTAGTGTATGTGGCTGGTGCTGTAACCACAGGCACTGAGCCTATTTTATATTTTTTTATATGTAGCAGAAATATTCATGAAATTGATAATACTTTTGGTTCCAAATTGCTAGAATACTGGAAAAGGATGAAAGATTTATGAAAATAATACCAGACTTTGACATTGTGGTTATGTGAGGAGGTGATGCATATGGGGTGTGTGCCACTTTGCAAGGTGACAAGTTCTCCGTCCTGGTAATGGCCTGGGTTCTCAACCGAAGAGTGTTCAAAGGCTTATGCCCATTTCTGAAATGGCAAACATAATAGCCTCACTTAAAAAGGTGTTGGTAATGACTTTATAGTCTTGCACTGAGAAAATATTTCACTTTCTCTTTGGTTTATAATTAAATCCACCACCACCTCCCCCTCCCCCCACGTATCTCCTCCCAACAAAAGAGTGGACTAATTTGGCCAATTAAATCAGACTGGAATTTTTAAAAAATGGTCTTGATTCTTTTAACTAGGGTTGACCACATAGCTGCCATGATTCCTTTGATTGAATTCCTAAAATCTTTAAAAGGGGTATCTTTTGTTTGTTTCCTCTCAGTCAAAGTTCCTTGGGAGTAGCCAGTTAATATCAAATACCAGATGTGAGGCTGTTCTAAACCACTGTGGCTTAATTTACTACAGTATCATTGCCTACATGGAATATTTTTAATGCTTTCCTTTTGTTTGTGTCTGTTGTATTTAGTTCCTTTATCCTTTCTAAAGTCCTGTTCTGAGTTTATGTTTTGAAAAATAGGACACTTACTCAGATTCATGTTCGCTTGTGAGTTATGATATTATGACTTCCCTAAAAAACAAATGAGTGCTTTTATGTTAGAGCCTTATTTCCCTTTCGAGAGAATAGAGATTCACTATTCATTCTCACCGAGTCTTATATCTTTCTTTAAATTTTGGTGTCTGGACGTGAGAAATTAAAATTTTGTCAATGCCAAAATTATTCATGAGTCATAACCATCACACTTAAAACTGGGTACTTGGAAGCTACTTCAGATCTACAGATTAGACGAATAATGATGTCATCAGTGTCACTGCAAGGTCTCTTTTCCTCCTTGACATTGGTAGCAGGATAACTCTTTGAGAGCCCAATGCTGTTTTGCCGTAGAAAGTCACACCTTTCTGCCATGTCCACAGGAGCTCAGTGTAATAATTACATGACTATGATATAGCACGCAGAGACATAAAACCCAGTGTATTAACGATAACAATATTTAAAATGTGTTACCTCTTTGTACTCGGTTTGTTTGACAGCTCACATTCTAAGTCTTAAACTAGGATGATGTTAGTGTGATTGCCTTGGGTCACACTAAGAGGGCAGCTGTAGGGGACCCTCAGGCTTTCTCTAGCTGAAGATAAGAAATTTGAATTTTGCTCTTGTGTGTTATTCTCTTTTTTTTTAATTAGATGTGCACTTGATTTTTTTTTTATTGTAGTCCTGTAAAATGTCTGCAAGGTGGTGGCAGGGAAGAGGGCACATATGCCTGATTTAAACTTAATATAACTGTGTAAATATAATTTCATTTTCTGTTCAAAACTTGCAATGATTTCTTACAAATTAAGATAGTCATTGCTACAACTTAGCCTGTGATACTGAGATGGATGTGAACTGCACTATATGTCATGCAGGATTTTTTTTTTTTTTTGAGACAGTCTCATTTTGTTGCCCTCAGTAGAGTACTGTGGTATCATAGCTCACAGCAGCCTCAAACTCCTGGGCTCAAGCAATCCTCCTGTGTCAGCCTCCCAAGTAGTTGGAACTACAAGCACCTACCACCACACCTGCCTAGTTTTTCTATTTTTAGTAGAGATGAGTTTCACTCTTGCTCAGGCTGGTCTGAACCTCCTGAGCTCAGGAGATCCTCCCACCTCAGCCTCCCAAAGTGCTGGGATTGCAGGTGTGAGTCACTGCACCATGCCTGTGCATGGATTTTCATAGTTACTCTGCATTTCATCCCGTCTTAATGGCACACAAATCTCATGATTTTACCAGTACTACATGGAATGCTATTTTCTATAAAGAATGAACACTTAAGTTAATTCTTTCCAGAACACTTTGATTTCCTAAACCTACACTATTTTCACTGTGATTAACAGAGAGCCATTTCTCCCCCCATCTGGGTGCTTTGCCCTCCCACTGACATAAGAGGTTCCCTCCTATGTTGAGTAGGAAAAATACCCAGTAATTCCAAGGTCATGGTTTCCCTTAAAGGTTAAAAAGATTCCTAAGTTAGATATTATTGTTTCACTGCAAGCAAAATATCCCACCTGATACTGTGCTCTGGGTGCTGGTAGGTAACCCTCCATTTTATCCCAAAGTTTAGGCATGTGTTATGCAAATCTTGTTTCTAAATTATACATTCTTTACTTTCTTTTTATACTACCTTTTACTCCAGTATGCCATTTTGCAATTCAGTGTTTTTAAACACACTTCAAACCATTTTTCCTAATTCCAAAGTAACTGTGTGCAGGAATGTTCGTTGTTTACACCACCTTGTATTCCGTATATAAATATCATCCTACCAAAACAACAGTAAAGTTTATGTTGAGACTAGATTTTTCTCAGAGTAAGTTTAAATTTGAACCTAGATTCTATTGGAAAGTCAAGTTCCACAGGCTCTGTCATCTTTCATCCCTGATAAGACATCTTCTCACCATTGTGATTCAGAGATAATGCTTTTACATTAGGGTGGCTTTAATTGTAGAATAGTATCAGCTGGTTTTATGCCTTGTAAAACTTCGTACATATGTTGTATCCAAAACTGCAGCCCCGCACACTAGAGTATATGGTTTGTGCATTTAATGTGAAAAACCAGACATTTTTCCTACACTGAGATGCTTGATTTCTTTTTTCATTTGTTTGATTTGATGGTTGGGAGGGAGGCAGTCAGTTGCCAAAGCAACATGCATAAATTCATTAAAATTTTTTCAAACTAATTTATTCCATTGCTACAACTTGAATTCAGTATTTTTAGGGGATATATCTAGAGTTGATGAGGACGAGAGGAGACATTCTCAGGAAGGTGACACGCGTTTGAGTCACAGAATGTGTTTTACAGCAGGAGGTTGAAGCGTGGTTATACAAACACATCTGGGCCAGGGTTGGTTATCAAAATTTGACTTCTGTTCAGTGCGACAGCTAATTAAGTAAACAGAATTTACAATAGTCCTTGTTAAGTCTTTAGTTGTTTGACAGAATAACTTGCTTTTAGGGCTAGATGTTTTAGCCAGAATTTTGTAATTAGGCTGTTCCCTGTTGATTTAACATTTGATTATAATATATATAAGTACTAAATAATTTGGGATTTCTGGTTCTGGTTGTTGAAATTTTTTCTCTTTTATAATATGTGGGGCATGTTAAAGAGCAAGTTCCTTTCCAAAAGTTCTTTATTAGAAGAGAATGCGTTTACTCACTTGCTTTTTTCCTAAGCACACGTTTTCTTTCCTTTTGGAATTGTCTTTCTTTCTTCTAATTATAATTGTGAGCAAATACCAATAAAAATTCTTTATAACTTTTAGCATAGTTCAGTCATCAAAGCTTAGCAACAAATATATATGTCTACTATGAAAAAATTTCACTTGCCACTGGACCATTAGCACTGGATTTGAGTGCAATATTTTGATCTGAGTTTAAATTTTCAGTGATTATAATTAGAGGAAAAATAAAAACCTATTTCATTTTGAACTATAAACAGAATAGATATCAAGTTGTTAGATTTGAGGAATTGTTTTTGAATTTTGTTATACCTTAAAATAAGCTGAAGAACCGGATATTTACTCACATTCTAACTATAAAATAGATGCTTTGCATATACCAAGAATAGTTTTTATATTTCCATCACTTTACAATATTTTTAATTATTTAGCTAGTTATTGCTTATGAGCCAGTGTTTAAGTATTAAATAAAATCTGAAGAAAACAATTCTATAAGATTCCCAGATGTAAAGTGTTTTAGATAGTTTCAAGTTCCATATATAATAATTACTCACAAATATAAATAAGAATTTTGACTTAGGCAAAAAATAACAACTAGTTATGTGGCTGGTACAAAGCCCTGCAGTGAATTTCAAAAATTCAATGAAGTTAAACCATCTCCTGTCCAGTTATGCTGAATAATAAGTGTCGAAGTGTGCGAGAGAGTAGAAAATTGTATCATCCGTAATTTAAACATTAAAGAAATAATCTAATAACTATAAAATGTTAATACTGTGATTAAACTTTTGTAACTTAACACATCCAGGTTGTTCATTTTAATAGATGGAAAAACTCGAAACCAAACAAAATAAAATATGATATTAGTAACTTCCTATTTGTGCCCTAATTCTTGGCCATGGCATCACATTTTACTTAGTAAAGGCAGTTGTTGAGTTAGATTTGGTCCATGGATTGTTCTCTTACCTTCCCGCTGCTCCCTGTCTGTGGCTTCAGATCTCCTGTAAGGGCAGTCAGTGCGCAGGTGGCCTGGGCACCGTGTGTGATGTATCTGAAGCACAGATGGGCCCTTTCACACTCAGGCATATTTGCCTGTGTGTTGTGTCTTGGTGCTGCTGACTCCTTTTAATTTTTTTGAGTGTAATTCAGAGTGTTAATTGGAAATTTTAAATATAGCTGGGACCAAACTGTGTCCTTGTTTTCCAACTTCCTGTGCTGTTAGTATTGCCTTAGGATAGTTCTTGCCAATAAAGTCTAAGTGAAAATCTAGCAGGAAATTTATGGGAAAACTTTTCCTTTTCTGCCGAGGCACTGTCTTTCTTCTTGTTTCCTTATTTTCTTTTCTGAAAATCAGAAAATAACTTATTTATTTATTTATTTATTTATTTATTGAGACAGTGTCTCACTTGGCCCTTGGTAGAGTACTATAGCATCATAGGTCACAGCAACCTCAAATTTTTAGGCTCAAGCGATCCTCCTGCCTCAGCTTCCTGAGTAGCTGGGACTATAGGAGTCCACCATAACACCTGGCTATTTTTATAGACAGGATCTCGCTCTTGCTCAGGCTGTCCTCAAACTCCTGAGCTCAAGGGATCCACCTGCCTGGGCCTTCCCGAGTGCTAGGATTGCAGGAGTGAGCCACCATGCCTGGCTGACTAATAATTTTAAAAGTTTACTCTTGCTAATCAAAAGAACACTTTTCAGCCTTATGTGAAGACTTTCTAAGACATTAATAAGACTTTTATACTAATGTAAGTTCTGCCAAGCATGGGTGGGGAACCCGAGTTCTTAAGGAAATTTATGACTTTCCTGGTCCTTAAGTGTGCCCTTTTGACAGAATCCAAATTTTATAGAACAAATCCTTTGATTAAAAAGGATACAGCAGAGAAAGATGAAGCTTTTCTTGGATCCTGTGAGGCTTAAAAAAGATCAGTTTTGAAATCAGATCAGAAGGTCACAGGTCCCCCACCCATTTGACTTTCTAAATTTGTACTTAATTTATTAAATCTTAGAGTTAAATTAATTCATATTTTTATTATCTAACATTTATGGCTTGATTGATGGATTCTTTTAAAATGCTATGCTTAAAATTTTTACATGCTTTCATAAGCATTTAATAGGCACATTTCAAATAAAGTTTCTGTCTACTGGTAAAGGCTATCCCATTTGTTCCTTCTAGCTGTTAAAAGTGTGAGTAGCCTGGGAATGACCCTTTGACCATCTCTAATTATTTGGGAAATGGTAACTAAAGAGAACAGAGAAAGAGACTTTTCATAGGATTTAGAGAAAGTTGGATGAAGACTCTCAGAATGTGTAGGAAAAAGTGCATACAAAAATTTTCATATGCTTAATTCAGATTAAACGCCTGGACTATTCAAAAATCATGTTTGACTCTAGGCCTTTGTAAGCCTGAATTGTCGTCATAGTTATCAAGATAGGAAATTACGAAGGAATGTTAATTTAAATTTAAAACATCTGGAAATACAGTAATGGCCTATAAGCTTATCTTCTCATCTGTCAACAACTGCTTGCAGATGTCACCCAAACTGTTTTAACTACAATTATAAAACTCAATGGAATGTTTAGAGGTGATTCAAAAAATGTGATTGGCTGACATACTCATTCTTAAGAAAAGTTTGTCCAACACTATTTTAAATAATACAAGAAACTTTTTTACACTCGTTCAAAAAAGTTTCAGGTTAACATTTTTGGAGAAAACTTCAATATCAAGTAATAAATAATAGAAATATAATCTTAATTTAAATTATTTTTTGTAATCCTAGTTTATAAACAAAACACATTTTCTTTCACTTAGATTGTTTTTTTCCTCAGATGTAAAATTTTGGATCTGGAACCTGTAGGCCAAGCTGTAGTCTGTCTGAAATAATTAAGGATTTTATACTTGAGAAGCTTTCTCTCTGCTGGTTACTTGCTTCCCCTTGGAGCTGTGGATTTATTATCTGCCACTCCAGGGTAAATGTTTAAAAGTCACTTCTGCTACAGCATGTTCCATCTGGTGGGTCCTTCGGATACCTGTGAGTCAGGAATATTTGCAGCTGGGTCTGCTCAAGTGGCTTCGACCCCCTCAGTTGTTCAGTTAGGATCATTCAAGCTGCAGCCTCCCCTGGTCTGAGGCTGGACCAGTTGGATACTCTTAGAGGATGCAAATCAAGTCATGTCAAGTGTGGGAAGCAACATTAATGCTTGTGTTCTAATGCATTGCTTCAAGATGTGATCTGGACCAGGAGGTGTGTGTTTACAGATCAAGTTTAAGGAGGGAAGTCATTTTAATTTCTAGGATTGGTTATATTTTCCTATTTCTTGATTCTTTGATATTTAAATTTTCAGTTTTATAGTCTCCTGTTTTGCATGTGGTCCCATTGTATATATACAAATGTAATTGTTTCACAAAACTAAGCTATTGAACAAACTCCATACATGTGTACTGTAACTGGCATAACTAGATAAGGCTGATGAGTGACAAGCAGAAGTGAGCCTCTCATGTGGCTCTGTGGCTTCTGAAGTTATTGTCTGCATGACATATGCCTTTCTATTTAAAAACAACACAATGTTAATTTTCATAACCTTTCTGAGTAATTCCAATATTAGAATTTTTATTTAGTAGGCAGTTTCATTCTGTTAAATTATATGCGGCATTATACAGTAAGTAGTCCTGTAACATACATTATTTAAGAATGACAAGTAATGAGTGTTCCATAAATCAACTTCATAGTATGTATTATTGATTCTGTTATTTTATTTTTCCTATCAGTGTGCTGGAAAACAGTCAATTTCACAAGCAGAGAATACTAACTTGTCATTTATTCAGTATTATAATGAAATGAGGTCGTCTTCATAAGTAAATGTTCTAGATTCCTGAAGATTAGCATCTTAAGTATAGTAACTCAAATTTTTATTGTATTTATTAATGCATATTAAATATGACCTCATCATCCTAATTACTTTGCTGTAGTTAAAACAAGACTTGCTGCTTCCACTGGTTTCAGTGCTATCATTTACCACCTCTACTATTTGGCTTCACAAATTGAAAAAATTGGCCTTTCTTCTTCTTTTGATCTCTTTTCCTTCAGAGTTCTCCTGTACTTCTGTTCTTTGCCACTAAGGTGATGTTTTTAAATATATGTAGTCATTTTCAAACCATGCTGATTTCTGCCTCTGCTGATTTCACCATTTTGAGAATGTCAGTTACAACGGGATTTGGCTATATCTAGCAAAACTCCAACTGCAGTGGCTTAAGCAAATTGGAGATTATTTTTCTCCAGTAACCAAAAGATACCAATGGGCAGTTAAGGGACAGTGGAGCCCAGAGCCCCATCCTGGCCGCAGTGTCCCAGTTGCCCACGTTTCTCTCGCCTGGCCGTCCTTATGGTGCGGCCTTCTTTCTCGTGCTGCTTCCCTCATGGTCGCAGTAAGGCAAATTCTCCCACAGCATTATGTCTGATTTCAAATCAAAGCAAAGGCTTTCTCAGCTATCCCTGGTAGATGTGCACTTAATGTTTTACTGGACAGAACTGTCGTTGGCCATCTGTAGCTGTCAGAAAAGCTGAGAAATAAAGTACACCATCAAACAATATTGAAATTATGTTTGTAAAGAAGAGGAGAATTGGCTTTGGTTAAACATCTTAATCTGTTTTATACCAGTCTACAGTGCAGACTGAGTGGTTGGTAATGCAGAGAAATGCATCCCTTTCATCATCCCCGACGGAAGAAAGCATCCTGCCAGGAGTGAGTCCAAGGTGGCAAGAATGGACCAAACTTACCCTCTATATTGAACCTACTCTCAATAATAAAAGCCTTAATCAGTGATTGAGGGCAGAGCTCTCATGACCTAATCACCTCTTAACATTGTTGCATTGGGAATTAAGTTTGCAGTACATGAACTTTGGGGACAACTAGCAGTGTTTGTAATACTGTGTCACTGTGATTTCTAGATTTTTTATCCCATGATGCTCATAACCTTTGTTGCATCCTTTGTATACTCACCTAAAAGATAAGTGTTACTAATTTTTAAGATGAATGTCACCACCTAATATCTTTTGTTACCACCTAATACCAAAACATTTAAGGTCTAGTTTGGAAAACGAGCTCTTACATGAAAAGTGTATATAACACATGAGAATTTAACCTCACTAATGTTATTGTGGCAAAGTGTGTAAGAGAGAAGGGACTATCTTGGGAAGGCTACTGCTCTCATAGTATTCAAGTAATGTAGGTTTTTGTATAAGGAAATTAATGCCATAGTAAGTACACATAACATTTAAAACACGTTTTCTTTAATGTATTGGTGTTGCTTTTCCTTTTCCTCTCCATTTTTTGTAAGATTGGAAACAGAAAATTTTCAGATTTTATTTGACTGCTTTTTGATGATTTCCTCTCCGCTACTTAATGCCTAAACCGTAACAGGGCTTGCCGTGGCCACTGTGCTCATTCTTTCCTCTGGGTCCAGCTGTGCTTTTTCTGAAGCAACTTTGGTATTGGGGATAAGTGTCTGTATGAAAAATAGGAGACAGCTACTGTCAGAACACAGGCTGCTTTGGTACAGAATACTGTGATCCTGACCTTTTATTGTGTGATCATGACGAAAGTCCAAGCATAAGGGAGGGATGGACGATTACAGTTTTGTTTGCACTACCCTGAGAACACCTGGCACAGGTGGAGCTTGTCATACTCCAGGGGAAAAACAATGGGTCTTCCTCCCCGGCAGCGTGTCCATAGCATTGGTACCGCATACAAGATTCTTAGTGTGTTGTGACGGAGTGTCTGTGTGTTTCATTTATTTACTCACTGAGAAAGAAAAAAATAGAAAATATAAGATCTCAAAAATGTATTTAGTATATTCCTGATGTTAATAGAAACCTTTGACACATTTCTGTTATTTATTATTATTCTTTATATTTTACAATATTTATTCAAATTCATAGTCATGTATGTGTTAATTTTGTTTTGTTTTTTTTTTTTGGTGGGTAGACAATGTATCAAACTTAGTAGGAATCTGACATGGAAGACATTTAAAAGAGGGCAGAAATTTTATAAGGAAGGCAGAGGGCAGCTTTTATAAGGAAATTTGAAATTTGAATATTTTTCTTCTATTTCCATGGATCACACAGTAGCATTTGTCCAATTTATATTATTTAAATTTTTCCCTGCAGTTGTATTCTTTATCCTAAGTGTTTTGAATTATTTTTCTTAATGTGCCTTATTTGTGGGTAATTGTCACATAGGCTGATGCTTTTGAAGGGGTCCAGGTTTGGATTTAATTATTTTATGTCAAACCTTGATTCCTGTTTTGTAAAATTTTAAGTAAATGTCTTTGAGAGAAGTAAATTCTACATGTTTGTGAGTTACTGAACCTTCAGCTGGAAGAAAGATAAGAGTGGATTGGATGGGCAAGGGGGCTCACACCTATATTCCCAGGACACTGGGAGGCCAAGGCAGGAGGACCTCCTGAGCTGAGGAGTTCCAGACCAGCCTGAGCAAGAGCAAGACCCTGTCTCTGCTAAAAACAGAAAAACTAGCCAGACGTGGTGGCAGGTGCCTATAGTCCCAGCTACTCAGGAGGCTGGGCAGGAGGATCTCTTGACCCCAGGAGTTTGAGGTTGCTGTGAGCAATAACACCACAGCACTCTCTCTAGAATGACAGAGTGAGACTATCTACAAAAAAAAAAAAAGAAAGAAAGAAAGAAGAAAAGAATAGAGTAGAAAGCTGGAATAGGGTAGAAAGATAGGAGAGAAAGATGGAAAGGTGGATTTCTCCTGTGTCACAGGGGAGGTCAGAATTGCCTGCTCTGTGGCCAGCAGAGTGGCAGAGAAGGTCCTCATCCCCTGGGGAAACAGGGAGAGCCCGCAGCTGTCTGCCAGCCGCGGGGAATTCTCAGGGCTTTTCCAGAAGCTTGTATCCTAACCTGCTGCTAAAACAGGAGCTCAATTACTGTTTCAGGGGCAGTGATCCAGAGAACACTACAACAGAAACAGGTAATTTCAACGTTGAAAACATATCAGAGACTGTTTATTCTCTGTCTGGAAAGCCTGCACCGGGGCTTTATTCCCACTTTCCGGGGGAAACACTGTATTTAGGTCACTGGAAATAACATGTCAGATTTTACAAGAGATTTCATATGTAGCCAGATGAACCTGCTAAATATATTTAGAAAAATCATTTTTGTGACTAATATCTTAAAACTGTTTCCACAATAACAGTGCTGGTCATATTAGCATTTACCCTTTTGCATTAGAAGTAACTTGTGAAGCTTGGAAAGAGACTTTATAGTACTTTATAGACTCTATAGTACTCCAAATGTACTAAATCAGTGTTTTGAAAATAAATTTAATATAAAATTTTTAGAAAGTAGTCAATATTAAGTATAAAAATATTGTCTGAAATCATTAGGTAGCTGTGGAAAGAACCTGTTTTTTTCCTAGTGTAACTTTTGTAAATATTTTCAGTGCAGTGAGAAAAGAGAGATAAGATCCAGTTACAGTTGGAAATTTGAATATTTAATCTAGGTTAATTTTATTTTTCGGAAATTAAAAGGTCTCTCCCCATGGAGAGAGACTTTAGAGGCCAGGCAGGGTGGCTCAGGCCTGTAATCCCAGCACTCTGGGGGGCCAAGGTGGGAGGATCCCTTGAGCCCAGGAGTTTAAGACCAGCCTGAGCAAGAGCCAGACCCTATCTCTGCTAAAAATAGAAAAACTAGCTGGGCGTGACGGTGGGTGCCTGTAGTCGCTGCTACTCGGGAGTCTGAGGTAGGAGGATGGTTTGAGCCCAGGGTTTGAGGTTGCTGTGAGCTATTATGATGCCAAGACACTCTACCCAGGGTGGCAGAATGAGCCTCTGTCTCAAAAAAAATGCCAAAACAATCATAATAAACAGAAAATTAAATATATAACGCATCCTCTTACTCAGCGACAGTTACAACGGCCGTCACTCCTTTTCCAGCTCCGTCTTCAGGGTGCTCACTTGGCCTCAGGGGCTGTTCTCTCTCCTCCATCGCAGGCTACTTCTGTTCTTGAACTTTTAATGTTGGAGTGACCAGGGCTCTGCTTCCCGTCCTCTCTCCCTTTTGAGCTCTCCTATCTCTTCAGTGATTTAACCTAGTTCCTAGTTCTCAATGCCCTGAATCTTTCTCTCTTCTTACCTTAAAATGGTAAGCACCCTTTTCCGTTCCCTGTTTGACATTTCCACATGGATATGGGTAATAGATACTTCAAGTTTAACATATGCAAAATTGAAGTTCATCGAGTTTACCCATAGCCTTCCTCAGTCAATGGCAGCAAATTTGTTTCCATTGGTCAAGTCAGGATGCACCGTGTCACCCTTGTTTCTTTCCCTCCCTCCAGACTCATCAGGGAGTGTAGTCCACTTGACTAAGTCTTCAAACATATACAGGATGTGCCCACTTCTCACTGTGACTGCTGCTTCCTCTCTGGTTGAGCCACCCGGGCTTTCCCCTGGTCTCACTGCTTCTATTCCTCAGAAAGTATTCTCAACAGAGCAGACAGAATAACACTTTAACACATAAGTTGCTTCATGTCCCTCCCCTGTGAGAGATAAGGCCTTAGAATAGCCTTTTACCTTATAAAAAGCAAAAGCCTAAATCCCTATGAAGTAATAGCGGTCAGGGTGCTGGTGTTGTTTTAATTAAGAGTTTGATGACGGTCCATTCGGTAGAGGTGTGGGCAGTGTTAAGGAGACAGAAGGGAACGTGAAGCCTCCAGAGGCCGACTGGCAACAGTGGGAAGTTTTAGCCACCGTGGTCCTTCAGGGGCAGGTAAGAGGAGGTCTTATCAGGCTTGGGAAATGCTGGGCTCTGCGGAAGATGGGCGGCAACAGGAGACACCAACGACAGAGGGCACACACTCCCCTGACTACGGTGGGGAGGCGTGGGGAAAGAGAGTGGGATAAACATCCCAACCCATTTTTCCTTCATATCCTGGCCAAACACTTGGCGGGGTCAGTCTTTTTTATTTTAGCTAATCCAGTGGTGATGCAATGGTATCTCATGGTGGTTTTATTTTGTCTTGCCATGGAGACTGATGGAGTTGGATGCTCTTTTATGAATTTATTGCCTATTTGGATAGCTTCCTTTATAGAACACCCTTTCAAGTACTGTGTTCCCTTTGCTTTCAGTTCTGTATCAGTTTTCAACAACTGATTTTGAGGATTCCTTCACATGATTTAGAGGCCTGCCTTGCTCTCTCTATGTAGCTTTGTCTCTCACTGGCCTCTCTCGCTCTCTTTTTTAATAGCCGGTTTCTTTTTAATGTAGGGTGATTTTTCTTGTTTTTCCTCTATGATTAATGTATTTTCTATCTTATTCAATAAATCTTCATCTATCCAATTCATAAAAATAGTCTCCTAGAAGATCTACTGTTTTTAACTTTTACATTCATATTTGCGAACCTAGAATTGATATTTATGCAGGGTATCAAGGGTACCTGGAATTGATATTTGTGTGGGGGTCAAGGTTAATTTGTCTTTATTTGGCTATCTAGTTAACTCAGCATCTTCCCCCATTGTTCTTAGCGTTTCCCTGGTCATAAGTGATGTGTCTGTACTGTTCCTTTCTAGACTTTGTTTTATTATTGCTCTGTCTCATTACTGTTACACTGCTTCACTTCTGTAGTTTCGTAGTAAATTTAAATGTGTATATGACACAAATACCTCCAGTTTGTTGTTCTTTAATAGTGCTTTGACTATAGTTGCTAGCATTGCATTGAATCTAAAAATTGATTTTGGGAAATTGATGTATTAGCAATAATGAGCTTTCTAATTAGGCATGGTGGTCTCTTCCTTACCAATAATGTCCCAGGTTTTCTGTCGTATTGAAAAAGATAATTCCCTCTGCATTTTTTTGTCTACTATTTTATGAGTGTAGAATTCTAGATATTTTCCTTCCACATTTTAAATATTTTTTTCCTACTATCTTTTGATTTTTATTTCCACTGTCAATCTTATTGTTGCTCCTTTGAACAAGACATTATTTTCGCCGTTGGATTTTACAACTTTCTGGGTTCAAATTTCAGCAGCACAATTACAGTGTAGTTTTTCAGGTATAGTTTTCTTTGTATTTAATCTGCTGATGTTCATAGTGATTTTTGAATATATAGGTTGATGCCTTTTGTTGTTTTGGAAAATTATAGACCACTATTCAAGTATTCCTTTTACCCAGTAGTCTCTGTCCTCCAGTTGAATATATGCTGGACCTTTTTACTGTTGCCTTTGTCTGCTTTAATTTTTTTCTAGTTTATCCTGGATGTTTTCTACTATCCTTTTAGTTTGCTAATCTTCTCTATAACTTAGACTATTAATTTAATGTGTTGATCTATTTTCAATTACTCCATTATTTGTTTCTCAGTTTCTTATTTGAATACATTGCATTTCTCTGATCACATTCTTCTTGCTTTCTGCTTTCTTAAATGTACGAGATACAGCTTTGCAGTATCTATTTCCAAATCTGCCTTATCTGGTGTTTCACTTTTAGTGTCCATATTTTCTAGTTTTTATTAGTCTTATTTTTAAATGTGGCTGAAAGTGAGTACCTGCTGTCTCTGAAAAATTGTAACTGTCTGATTTTTTTTCTTCTAGAGCGGGTTTAATATATCTTCAGATAATAAACTATAAAGGGGACACATCACCCCAATTCCATCAGCGTATGTCATAGCTGAAGACTCAGGCTACTTACCTACATTCTTTGCAGAGATCAGTATGGTCCAGTCCACCTATGCTCTTTGTTGTTATTCTGGAGAATTGTTTCAGAGTCTGTGGGTCTATGCCATTCTTTTTCCTTGGTGGGTTATAAACCCGAGCCTTGGTGACATCCGCCTTACATACAGGACTGTCAACATTCTTGTGCTTAGCTTCTTTGCTTCATGCCCTGGGTAGTTTGAAAACTTAGTCACTGCCTCCAGCGGAAAACCTTGAGCACCAGGGAGGCTTATTTCTCTTACCTTGCTTACTTTCTCTCCATGATCTAAACCCTGCACATGTGATTGCCTTTAAAGACCCAAACTTTAATATTTTGTTTTTCTCTTTGGCCCTGTGAAAATGCTGAAAGTCTTACTTTTTTCCTTATTTTTTTGGCCTTTTTGTTGTTTTATGCCTGGCTTGTCGACCTCTTATACATCCAAGAGCTATACTATTCCGCAAGTTAAAAAGTAGGTCTTACAATATTGCTCTCCCCTCTGACTTCTTCTGCCCAAGATCTTGGCAACTAAATTGTTGCCTCCACAGCCACATCTTGTCTTCAATCTCACATTATGCTTTCTAGTTGTTCTGGGTGGCACATTGTTTTGACACAAGCTATGTCATCTTAGTCAAAAGTAAAAGTCACCAAATGAGCTATTTAATAATTACTGTGAGGCTAGTGTGCCGTAGTAACTAAGAGAACAAAATTTCTACTGTATTTGAGATACTTTCCCATTGAAAGATTGGTTTCATCACTTGTAGTAAAAAAATCAGACCTTTTTGATAGGATTCTTCTGAGGGTTATTAGGAAGAATATGCACATAAATAATTAATTACAATAACCATCACATGAGAAGCTTAATAAATGTGCCTCAGATGATACAGAAACCTTGTGAAAACTGTAAGTTTAAATCATAAATTACATTTCCAGATATTCATTTAGTAGATCAGTGAGGTCACTGTAAGTGTGGCAAACCTCAGAATGATTAGGAATAAGTTTTATTAAGAAAAACTGAGAGGGGATGAAGCAAAATAGTGAATCCAAAGGATTGTTCAGCTGAGTTCTTCTGGAATTACTAGGGGGAAAGAACCCAGCCATACCTGGTGCTGGGGGCCTTACCCAGAGTCATAGCTCAGGAAACACAGCAAGGAGGTGGCGAGCTGGATTCAGCGTATGATCTAGAGTGGTGAAAATTTGATGAATAAGGCAAGTTATTGTGACCGGCTGGGATTTGCTGGCCCCTGATGGAGGTTCAAGATGGGAGGAAGCCTTTCCAGAGCTTTCAGTTGTTGGGGGAAGCTGTTTGTTGGGTGGAAAGCTTGGAAGAGTAGACTGACTCAAACAGTATACAGTGACTATATTTGAATACTAGTTGGAGGGGATTTGCTATAGGTTAGATGACTAGCCAGACAGCCATAGTGAGGTCTCAGTGGTCCGGGTGCTGCCATTGTGGGAAGGTCGGGAGAAGGTCTTAGCAGGGGCCTAAAGCACAGTCATCTTAATTCTACCTGCTGGGATCAGAGCTTCACTCTTGGGACAGGCTGAGGGACTTCCTCATTCCATGGGAACTGGAGTAAGGGGGCACTGTGAGACCTGCCCCAGAAGGACTTTTGTGAGCTTTAGGAGCCCAAACCTGCAGGTTCTGAATGCTGAGGAAACAATCAGGCAATCACCAAAGGCAACTAAGTTTGGAATAAGGACCATAGAGGTTGCTGGCTATGCTCTCTGTCTCCTAAAAAAAAAACCCACAGTGCCACCTGGTGTTTTGGTGACATATTGCAACATACTGTCATCAAGAGCAAGGACTTCTGTTTGAAATGAAGGAGACAGTGAGAAGGAAGGAGGACAAAGAGGTGAACAAGAAAAAAGAACACATGAGGAGGAAACAACAGAAAAATTCAGGCAACATGAAAAACCAAAATGAGCAACTCCCCCAAGGGACCATGAGGCAGCTACTGCAGAAGACTCCATCTATAATGAATTATTGGACTTGACAGAAAGCGAATTTAAAATATCAGGGAATATAAACATCCAGTAGAAAATATCAAAAATAGGTTAGACCATGGAGAAGAAAGAACCTCAGAGCTAGAGGATAAAATCTTTGAATTAACTCAGGTAGTTAAAGAGGCAGAAAAGCAGAGAGAGAAAGCAGAACAGTCACTTAGAGACCTACTAGGCTTCATGAAGCGTTCAAACATATGAATAATAGGGATTCCTGAAAGGGAAGAAGATTGTCCCAAAGGAATGGAAGTCCTACTGGAGATTATCATAAATGAAAACTTCCCAAGTTTTACTAAAGACCCCAACACACTCCTTTCACATGGATATCGAACCGCAGGTCATCTCAACTCAAACAGAGTCTCTCCAAGACACATTGTAATGAACCTATCGAAAGTCAAGATGAAAGAAAAAATTCTGCAAGCAGGCAGAAGTATGTAAGCGCCAACTGACCTACAGAAGCAGAGCCATTAGGATGACAGCAGACTTTTCAATTAAAACTTTTAAGCCAGAAAAACATGGTCATACACCTTCAACATTCTTAAACATAACAATTTATAGCCCCTAATTCTGTATCCTGATAAACTAAGCTTTCAAAATTGATGGAGAAATCAAATCTTTTGTGAATATACAAGCACTGAGGAAATTCACCACAACAAGACCAGCTCTACCAGAAACACTTAGACCTATTCTCAACACTGACCACCACAAAGGACTGCCAGCAAAGTAAACACCCAGAAGCTAAAGGTCAAAACTTAGCTTCCACAATGGCACAAAGAATAAAACTACACAATAGACTTTCACAAAATAAGATGAATAGAACTCCACCACACTTATCAATTCTCTCAGTAAATGTCAGTGAACTGAATTCACCACTGAGGAAGCATAGGCTGGCTAATTGGATAAAAAAGCACAAGTCAACTATATGCTGTTTCCAGGAGACACACCTAGCCTTGAAGGACAAATCAAGACCTATGGTTAAGGGATGGAAAACAGTACTTCAAGCAAATGGAAATCAGTAGAAGGGTAGGATTGCAATTTTATTTTCAGATACAAGCAGATTTAAAGCAAATAAGTTAAGAAAGACAAAGATGGACACTGTATACTGGTCAAAGGAACAATACAACAAGAAGACATTTCAAATTTAAATATTTATGCACCTAACTTAAATGCTCCCAGATTTATGACACAGACCTTGATGGGTCTCAGCAATATGATATCCCATAACACAGTCCCATAATAGTTGGGGACTTTCACAGCCCTCTGACAGAACTGGACAGATCCTACAAACAGAAACTAAACAGAGATACAAAGGATTTAAATGTGACTCCAGAACAAATGGAGTAATAGAAATATACAGAACACACAATCCCAAAGCTATGGAATATATACATTTTTCTTGTTAGCCCATGGTAGGTACTCCAAAATTGACTACATCCTAGGATACAAGTCAAAGCTCAGTAAAATTAAAATAATAGGAATTATACCTTGTATTTTCTCAGACCACAGTGCAATAAAGGTGGAACTCCAACAAAAACATTCATCCCACACAAAGATGTGGAAATTAAACAACCTTATGCTGAATTACAGTTGGGTTCAGGAAGTGATAAAAGAGGAAATAGTTCAATTCCTCAAACATAAGAACAATGAGGATGCAAGTTACCAAAACCTATGGAATACATCAAAAGCAGCCTTAAGACTTTTGTTTTTTTATCACATTAGATGCCTGTGTTCAAAAAACAGAACTCATGAACTATCTTATGGAATTGGATAGAGAAGAACAATTTAATCCCAAACCTAACAGAAGAAGAAATTAATGAAAACAAAAGAATAATTCAGAAAATTAATGAAACAAAAAGTTGGTTTTTTGAAAAAGTAAATATAATAGATAAACCTTTAGCCTGATTAACTAGAAACAGAAAACTAAATCTCTAAAAACCTCAATCAGAAATGATAAAGGGGAAATAACAGATGCCACAGAGATACAAGAGATTTCTCTGAGTACTACAAGAAACTGCCCAGAAATTAGACAATATGGAAGAAATGGATCAATACCTAATAGATTTCAAGAACTAAGATTGAAGAAACAAAAAATCTCCCAGCAAAAAAAAAAAAAAAAAAGTCCTGATCCAAATGGCTTCACACCAGAAGTCTATCAAACCTCCAAGGAATAGCTTATACCCATACTGCAGAAATTATTCCAAATAATAGAGAAGGAAGGAATCTTCCCCAACACATTTTATGAAACAAATATTAGCCTGATACCAAAACCAAGAAAAGACCCAACTAAAAAGAATTTCAGACCAATTTCACTAATGAATATAGATGCAAAAATTCTCAATAAAATCCTAGCCAATAGATTTTAGCTACACATTAAAAACATTCATCACAATCAAGTAGGTTTCATCTCAGGAATGCAAGGCTGGTTTAACATATGCAAGTCCCTAAATGTTACTCACCATATCAACAGAAGCAAACACAAAGACCATATGATCTCTCAATAGATGCAAAAAAAGCATTTGATAAAATTCAGCATCTTTTTGTCATTAGAACACTTAAGAATATAGGCATAGGCATTTCTTAATCTGGGCAAAATGATCTATGACAAATCCACACCTAATATTATAGTGAACCGAGTAAAACTGAAAGCTTTTCCACTTAGAGCTAGAACCAGACAAGGTTGTCCTCTATCACTACTGCTCTTCAACATAGTGCTGGAAGGTCTAGTCAATACAGTTGGGCAAGAGAAGGAAATAAAGGTCATCCAGATGGGGGCAGAGGTCAAACTCTTCTTCTTCGCTAATGATATGATATTATACTTAGAGAACCACCGAGACTCAACCATAAGCCTCCTGGATATCATCAAAAAATAGCAATGACTGAGGATATAAAATCAATGTCCACAAATCAGTAGCTTTTGTATATGCCAATAACAGCCAAGATGAGAAGCTAATCAAGGACACAACTCTCTGCACAGTAGCTTCCCCCCAAAAATGTAATACCTACGAATGTACATAACAAAAGTGGTGAAAGACCTCTATAAAGGAGATTATGAAACTCAGCCAGGCATTGTGGCAGACGCCTGTAGTCCCAGCTTCTTGGGAGGCTAAGGCAAGAGAATCACTTAAGCCCAGGAGTTGGAGGTTGCTATGAACTGTGTGTCGCCAGGGCACTCTACCAAGGGGGATAGAGTGAGACTCTGTCTCTACAAAAAAAAAAAAAAAAAAAAAGGAAATTACAAAACCCTAAGATAAGAAATAGCAGAAGATATTAGCAAATGGAATAACATACCATGGTCATGGCTGGGAAGAACTGATATTGTGAAAATGTCTATACTACCCAAGGCAATCTACAGATTCAGTGCAATCCCTGTTAAAAGACCATCATCACAATTTCAAGATTTGGAAAAAATAATTCTTTGTTTTGTATGGAACCAGAAGAAACCCCATACAGCCAAGCCAATTCTTAGTAATAAAAACAAAACCATGGGTATCACTCTACCAGACTTTTGGGTATACTATAAGGCCATAGTGATGAAAACAGCATGGTATTGGCATAAATATAGAGGCACTGATGTTTGGAACCGAATTGAAAACCATGAGATGAAACTAACCTCTTACAGCCACTTGATCTTGGATAAACTAAACAAGAATATACACTGGGGGAAAAATTGTATTCAGTAAATGGTGCTGAGAGAACTGGATAACCACATGTAAAAGACTGAAACTGGACCACTTGCAAAATTTGATTCAAGATGGATAAAAAATTTAAATAGAAGGCATGCGACAATAAAAATCCTTGAGGAAAGTGTGAGGAAAACACTTGAAGATATTGGCCTGGGGAAAGATTTTATAAAGAAGACTTCTGTGGCAATTGCAACAACAACAATAAGAAACAAATGGGACTTAATTAAACTGGAAAGCTTCTAAAAAGCTAAGGAGACAAAACCCAAAGCAAACAGACAACCTTCAGAGGGGAAAAGATACTTGCATATTATGAGTTGGACAAAAACTTGATAACTAGTATCTATACAGAACTCAATCAAAATCCCATATGTCACTGGGCAAGAGAAATGGATGGCTAAAAAACATATGAAAAAATGCTCATCATCCCTAATCATCAGAGAAATTCAAATCAAAATTACCCTACAATATCACCTAACCCCAGTGAGATTGGCCCACAAAGACTCAATGCTGCAGATGTTAGCGTGGATGTGGAAAGAAGGCAACACTTTTACATTCCTGGTGAGACTGCAAACTAATACAGCCTTGTTGGAAAAAAGGATGGAGAATCCTCAAATAACTCGGATTAAACCTTCCTAATTTGATTGTGCTATCCCACATCTACCTGTGAGAAAAAAATCCTTTTATTATAGGGACATTTGCCCGAGACTATTTATCACAGTTCAATGTACACTCGCCAAAATGTGGAAATAGCCTAAAGGCCCACCAACCCAGGAATGGATTAGCAAGCTGTGGTATATGTATGCCATGGAATACTATTCAGCCACTAAAAAAGATGGAGACTTTACATATTTTGTATTAACCTGGATGGAGGAACAACACATTTTTCTTATTAAAGCATCACAAGAATGAGAAGCAAGAATCTAATGTACTCAATTCTAATATGAAAGCAGTACATGAGCTAATAAAAGGGGTGGGTAGGGGAATGAGTCAGAAGGCAGGGGAGGAGGGAGGTGATGGGGGGTCACGGTGCACGGCACACCTCTTGGGGACAGGACACAATTATTAAAAGGGACATTATTTAACAAATCCAATCAGCATAACCTAATTCTTTGTACCTTCATTGAATCCCAAACCAAAAAAAAAAAAAAAAAAAAGTGAAAGTAATTTTAAAAATATATATATATATAAAGAAAAACAGAGGCAAGTAAGCTTATTTTAAGCTTATTTGTCATAACCCCCCCATGAGCTTTCAGATATATGATATATTATTTGTTGCCAATAACCAATCTTTCCTTCCTTCTACTGATAATTTATTGTGAATCTGTTATATTTCTCACTCTAATGCAACTATGTCTAAATCATTTATTTCTCTCCTAAGGGTTAGGAAGACAAAGGGTTTTTACACGTAATCAGGTGATAAGCAGATGTACACCATGGAAGACTGAGTGATTTATAAAAGCAAGAGCCAGGAAGTAGAATGCATCATTTCACATTCATGCAATGAGAGTTTAGATTCAGAAAGTATCTGGTGGAATTAGACTTTACCTTTATGAAGATTAAGGAAAGGCAACATAGAAGATAATATTCCTTAAAAACATATTCAATCTGTAATTTTCCTGAGTATAAATTTTCCTAAAAGACATCAAATTTTCAATTAGGTTAATTATGATTTCAGGTAGATTAAAGAAGACTTTTTGTCTTTCAGCCTAGGAATAAATTACAAGAAAATGAAAAGTATGAGAAAGAATTGGAAATAGAGGCCGACAAGGAAGAAATCTAGCAGAAGGTTATGTCCAACTAGAAGGGAGAGATAATTTAAAAACCAAAGTCAGGGTCAAAGTGATGGATGGTCATAAGAAATGTTAATAAATAGAATGGTTTTTAAAAAATATTTTGGCGATTCCCTTTTAATTTTCTTAGCCCTGGTAACACACATAGTAAGCAGGCTGCCACTGTGAGTGTAATTCCACTGGGAAGCTCTGTGGAGCCGTGTAGAACAGGCAGTTTGGAGTTAGTTACCCTGACGAGGGAGCAAAGGAGCTACTTACATTGATACACAAACTCCTCTTAATCTTTGGCCCAGGGCTGCTCTGGGGAGCATAATTTCTGGCATGTGCTGCCTGCCATGTGAATTCTGGCGGTAAGAAAAAACCCAGGGGCCAGACACAGCAGCTCACACCTATAATCCCAACACTCTAAGAGGCTGAAGCAGGAGAATCCCCTGAGCTCAGGAGTTTGAGACCAGCCTGAGAACAGCCATATGCCATCTCTAAAAATAGAAAAACCAGCTAGGCATCATGGTTGTGGGCACTTGTAGGCTCAGCTACTGTGGAGGTTGAGGTAGGTGGACTCTTGAACTCAGGTGTTTGACACCAGCCTGAGCAAGAGCAAGACCCCGTCTCTACTTAAAATAGAAAAACTTTCCAGGTGTGGTGGCTGTGCCTGTAGTCCTAGCTACTGGGGAGGCTGAGGCAGGAGGACCAGATGAGATCAGGAGTTTGAGGTTGCTGTGAGCTATGAGGATGCCATGACCGTGGTAAGACTGTCTCAAAAAAAAAAAAAAAATGCAAAATGCAGGCTGACAGGTGGGAGTTGGACTCGTATTTCCTGAAATAGTGAGGACATGAACTGCAGTATATGCAGGCTACTAACAAGAACCTCCCAGATGTATACAGTAAATTTTATGAATTTCTGAATGTGTATATATATACACACATCAGCACAGTTTATGTCCACCCTGTATATAAATTGGGACGAACAGATGAAAAGTTGCTAAATGAACCCTGTAAAATACAGTAATTACTTAGATGTCACAGAAGAGGTAGAATATACAGACAGTACTCTAAGTACATTGGTTTCTGTCTGAAGGTGTTTATTGGCAGAGTTCCCTGTGACAGTCCGTATTTTAGGAATTGTCGGTATTTTTGAGAAAGTTGTATGTCTATTGTATATAATACATAAGTGACCTCTTGAGACTTATCAGTAGGTTTCCTAGGAACCTTGTCTGTATTTTCCTATTGTTTATTCATCACCATCCCACGTCAGTCTAAGTACGTAGTGTTTTGGTAACTTAAACCCACCTGTAGTGAGCAAAGTGATCCTCAAAAACATTCATATCCTACTCCCTGGAACCTGGGAATGTGTTACCTACGTGGCAAAAAGAGTTTTTCGGATATGTTTAAGGATCTTGAGATGGAAAGACTGTGATTCTGGATTATCCGTCTGTGCCCAGTGTAGTCAGCAAGGTTTTTACAAGTGAAAGAGAGAGGCTAGAGAGTGAGACTCAGGGTGACGGGGGGGCAAAGAAGATTTGTCTGGTCATTGCTGGCCTTGAAGATGGAAGGAGACCCCAAGTCTAGGAATGTGAGAAGCTTCTAGGAGAGGAGGCCAGAATGGATTGCTCTCTGAAGTCTCTGTAAGGGCCCTGCAGATGCCTTGATCTTAGCCCAGTGAGAACCATTTTGGACTTCATCTCCAGAACTATAATAGACGTTCACATTGTTCAAAGGAACTAAGTTTCTGGTCGTTCATTCCAGCAACAATAGCAAGTTAATAGGCTGCTACCTATTCAACATGTGTATGTGATGTCAGCTCAAGTGAAGAAGTGGTAAGACCTATATATTTTTAAGTTATAGCGATATTTTAACTACTCCATAGATCTGTGTCATGGTAAATGCTGTGTGTTAACCATTGGAAAGAATGTGACATTTGAGAAAGCAGAATTGGGTTGGTTCTGCCTAACTACTCTCTATTTGGTCTCAGATGACTTTTTGTTTCTCTTAGCTTTAAACTGACCATTTGAAATATGGTGACGTATTGATATTCTTGCTTTACTTGAGAATTGGTTGTAAGCATCAGTTTGGACGACCGGTGAAGGTGCATCCTTGACTGCAGAGTAGTGCGTGTCGTCACTCGGCTTTGTCAGCAGACGGTTGTGCCAAAGAGGGAATCTCAGAAACTGAATATCCAAATGACAGAAATTAAGCCCGTGATTCTAGTCGACTTACAGATTTCTGAGGATTTCCAAATCAAACCAAGTACAATATGAACAATAAACAAGTCATAGCTGTGTTAAAAAATTTTCCAGCCAGAAGTGAGAAGTGATACTACTTTTGTATTAAGCTTTTTTGAATTGCATTTTTCTATGCCTTAATTAGAAACACTTTTTAAGCAGTTCCTTTATGTGGGAATAAAAACACTTTATTATTAAACTTCTCAGGATCATCCCCTTTGGAGGAGTTATGAAACTTTTAATTCTATCTTTCCCAAAGCTGGTAAAACAGTATTCTGTGCTGCCATCTTTCCTGTGTGTCTGTCCTACAATTTGTGAAGACTCTTGGGGCCTGGGAAAGAATAAACTGCCCCTGATGAGGGGCTCAGCCCAGCTGGTTGTCTGAAGGATTCAGATCACGACTACACTACAAGCAGGGATTATAAAATTTAGGCTTTCTAGACTCAGTATAGAAGTAGTGTGATATAGTATAATAGCACGGACTCTATAGCATAGGAATCGTAGGAATACGGATTTGAACCTTCTCTTCCTGTTTGTTGGCTGCATGACCTTGCACATTATTTAACCTCTTTCGAAGCCTCAATTTCCTCATCTATAAAATATCTACCTTGAAGTCCTATTGTAGTAACAGCGTATTTCTGAAAAGTGAGCACAGACCCTGGTTATCAATGACAATAAAAATACTAATGATTATTATAATGAACTTATTGATATCCCCTTCCCCATCAATGGCTTTATTATCATTGTATCAGTATTAGCAAAATACTGGGAGGGAGGTGCTGGCATCACTCCTGCTAAGCACCATTTTTGATTATAAGGGCCTAAAGGAAGAGGCCTTGTCTTACGGAACTCTGTACTTTGAGGCCTCACTTGGACTCTGGGTTATGAAGGGAAGGGAGAGTTACTTTTTCTCTCAAAATAGCCTTGGTGTTTCCTAAGGAGATGTTACCCTCCAACACTTGAAGGTTTTTAAGAAATGTTGTATTTGTGTTGCCCTGGATTCTCTAGGTTTTCTTAGCATTCTCTATCTATATTTTAGCTCAATATTTAATAATAAATTACAAAGTGGAGGCTGAGATTGTACAGTTTAGTTCACTAAAATAATTATATAGACAGTGACTTCATGGCTGAACACAGTCAGCGGATTCGCAGGAATAAGTATCCAGGATTTATCACCAGCAAACATTTTCAATATAAAGTGACTTTTAGTTCTTAGGTGAGATTTTTTACTACATTCAAATTTTATTAATGCTCTATAAGCGTAAAAACTTTGAGGCAGGAAATGACTTTGAGAATGGATGGCTAATCTTTTTAGATTACAGTAACAAAGGTTTCTTGGTATTGTGGCTATTTTTCCCTTTCTGAATGGTGACCAGAATTTTTAGAAATCAAAATTTTGCTGAGTTTATGTGTGGTCCTAGGTCAGAAATGGTATTTGTTCTACATTTACAATGCTGAGGGATTATGAAGAATGTAGAAAGGTAATGTTTCTTTAGCTTACATATACATTTTAAAATTTCTGAATGACATGTATTATTCTACCAAAATTGTCACTTATTTGAGTAAGACAGTAGAAATATAACATCCATTGGAGCAGGAGAGATTTAAGTCAGATGTTTACAACTCTGGAGCATCAAACATACAAGATACTGATATCTATCTGTAATATCATAATATATATTATAAATTTATATAGTTTTATAAATGATTTTATATAGTGTATATATATATAATATATATATTCACATATGGAGGAAAACACACAAGATACAGAGACTCCATGGAACAATCCGTCCACTCCCTCCAGCCTCTTCACCTGAAGCTTTAATTCTAGCTCTAACGTTCCCACGTGTGATCATCTCTTTCTTGTGGCCTGGCTTCAGAACCTCAGCCCAAGGGCCAGGCACTGGCTCACGCCTGTAATCCTAGTACTCTGGGAGGCTGAGGCAGGTGGATTACTATTGTATACTTTATATGTAATACATTATATTTAGTGGCTACAGAATTTCGCACAGTACATCCTGTCTCTTGTCTATTGTCATTACAAGGCTTTTATTTTTTGTATAGGACATCATTTCAATTTTTATTAATAAGCAGGGCATGTCAAATACATATACTGTATTACAGATTTTCTTGTCCCAAATATTTTCAGCATCTATATTTTATTAACATTAAAATAGATGGTTTGAAAATAAGCTCCTCCCATCTGCTCTGTCCTCAATCCTTTGAATGAAAATGGTCTTCCCAGGGACACTAAGAAGTTGAGAACATTCCAGGAGAATTCTCAACAGTACACAGGTGGGTGTTTCCCTCGTAATCTGCTCTCACATTTTTCATCTGGCTGGTTACCAGAGCTTTACTGAGTGTGTCGTCCTTTGAGCCGTGTCCACGTGTGCTCCTTTCTGCAGTTGACTCACCTCAGTTGCTCATCACCAAAACATTTCCTTAATGTGAACGTCCCTGGTCTGAAATTAGGAGACATTGTCCACCTGCCACCTCCAGCACCTGGCCTAGTTCTTAAGCACATGATATATTGGAATAAATCTAACGTTTGGACTTTTACACCATTATGGGCAATACTCACACCACCAATCATGGGGGGATTTGAATGGACTTAGTTATAATTAGAGTTGACTCTTAGGATTGCACAACGTACAGAGTAGTGCTAACACAAGCAAGAAGGTATACATCACTATGAAACGCAACGAACATTTTAATCTTTAGAACAATGTAAAGAAAATTATTATGAAACATAATAGAGTGCACAGCCTCCCATCTAAACATAATAAAGCTAATTTGCAAAATTATTAGTAATTATTTGAAGGTAAATGAAAAAGAAAGCTGAGGAAGTAGGGTTTGAACCAAGATTTATGGGGTCCCACACTTAAGGTCTTTCTTTTAAGTCATGCACTTAAGTATATGAAGGAGGAGGAGACGGAGAAGAACACGTGACTAAATAAGAGTATTAATATGTGTCACATGTCGCTTTCGGCCTCCCTCCCGGCACATGCCAAGAAACCACACAAGGGGACCTCACCCGCTCACTTTCCTTTTCACTTACCTAGATCTTATTGCAGTTCAGAATTAGTTTTCCTAATGAACAATCAGTAATAGTTGCACCAAACATTTCAATTTATAATATACAGTAAATGGGTTTTCAAGTAAAGGATACGTTTATCTTTTTTATTACCCACAGAGTAGTTGTTGTGTGGATGGGATGCCGTGCACTCTATTGGTTTAAAATTAAGATCTAGCGGTCAGAGGGATCATATACACAGTGTAATTCAGGAGTAACTTGGCAGTTTCCCAATTGCTGTGATACTACATAACCATACCACATAAATCAAGCTCCTAAGTGGACTCTTTGGCCTGAACTTTTCAGATTTTAATGTGCATATGGAGTGTTTCAGTGTGATCTTCATCATTGCTGATAGGCCAACTCACATAGCCCTGGGCACGAAAGTGATTTACATAAACTAAGTCATTATTCCAGCAATTAAATCATTTGGAATTAGCACCAAAGCAGTTTTTTTCCTGTTCTTTACACTAAGAATGTTTCTATGCTGCACTGTTAAGTATAACACAACCTTCCCTGTGTTATGATTTATAGACAAACTATCAAAATGGAGCTTTTATTTGAAAAATAAGTATCTGGACTCTCCCATGTGCTCAAACACACTTCACAAGAAATGCTGCACAATGAATAATTACACTGATAAAAATAATAAATTAGGAATATTAAAGCTAATTATCCTTTAACTTTCTCTTTTTGGTTTCATTTTCAAAGCCAGGGAGTTCTTATTGACGTTCTTATTTGGATAATAATAACTTTATACCACAAACGTTTGTTGAGTGTTTGCTATTCATTCCACGATCACTAAGTTATTTAACCACTGTTACTTGCGATTGTGCTGTATGTAATATGGAACTCTTTAAGATGCAATGAAAAAAAGTACCTGAACTTCGGACAAATGTAAATTTTGCCTTTGCTTAAGACACTTTAAGCATGTATTTTTTTTTTTAAAGTCTCCATGACCCGTGGCAGTTTTTCTTTTTCTGAATAATCTCAATGATACCAAGTGTAAAAACAATTATTCATTTGGAGCCAAGTCTAGTAAATACTGTGAGTATTCCTAGAATTACAAGGGAAGGCTAGTTTTGATCAAAGTGTTTATACAACTATAAAATAATGAGATCATTATTGTGTGTGTGTTCTGAAAACAATTTCAAACCTGTGGTTTGGGTGTAGTCCCAGCCCTTCTTCATGACCTCTGGGTACAAAATCCCCAGACAGCTAAGCGGAGGAGCACTGGGCTCACACTGCCTGCTCTCCTTTAAGTAGGCTTGAGGCTGATTTCTCTTAGGTCCAACCTTCCCATCGAGAAGCTATAAACCTACGTGGAAAATGACGAAGCCACCACTTACTTTGAATGTGGTATTTACCAAAGCTCTTGTGTCCAAATTGTTTCATATGGTGATGCATAAAGTGACTTTAAACTCTCGAAAGTTTGCTGTCAAGTAGATGCTGTGGCCTGGTGCACATTCTCTCCTTGGTCACTTCCTTTTCCATTGCAAGTTACCAAAATTGCTAAACATAACTTCTTGGGAGCCTGACATTTAGACTTGAATGGGTATCTGGTTTTACGTTATTTCTTAAACTAACTCAAAGCCCTTCTCTCACCTTTTTCTTGGGTCTGCATCTTATTCTTTTAGGTAGACATTTTCTTCAAATTATGATCATCATCCTAACCAATAAGCCTTTATTCACCCAGGGAAGAATGTGGTATACTAGCTGTCAGTTTGAAAACATGTTCTGCTCATCTTCGATTCTACAACTTAAAAAGATATGTGAATATATTTTAAACCAAATTTGGCAATCATATATAGTGGGAATTGGAAATGTGGATGATTTTTAAATAATCACTATGGGATAAAATATGAAAATGTTTTATGAAGAGTTTGTGCTGAAACAGAATGTAGGTAGTAATAGCATTTATCCAGTATTTTGCTTCTTCTTTCCTGTTTTATAATATATAAAGGATAACAAAACTGAAGAAAGTTTTATTGGGGAGAAAAAAGCAAAGTTATCCTACAAAAGTTCTGTGATTAGATTCTTTTATGATTATTCTGGTCAGAACACAAATTTATACTTTTATTAGAGGGCTTTTTTACCAAATGCAGAAAAGGTATTTTTTTAAAAAATATTTTTGATTTTGAACATTATATAAACTACATGAACACTAAAACAGCAGTCCCAAACCATGTTGGCCCCAGGGACCAATTTCACAGAAGTTTTTCCATGGACAGGGATTGGGGAGATAGATTCTGGTGAGGAGTGTGCAGCCTCCCACATGCAGTTTTCAGCAGGGTTTTCCCTACTCCTGTGAGAATCCAGTGCCAGCTGATGTGACTGGGTGGTGCTCAGGCAGTGCCGTAGCGATGGGGAACAGCTGTAAATACAGATGGAGCTTTGCGCCCTTGCCTGCCACTCACCCCCTGCTGTGTGGCCATTACCATTCTGCAGCTTGGGGGTTGAAGACTTGCAGCACTAAAAGATAAAAATTTTTTTAAGAAACATCAATAAACTGTGGTATATGTACACCATGGAATACTATGCAGCCCTAAAGAAAAACGAAGACTTTACCTCCTTCATGTTTACATGGATAGAACTGGAAAATGTTCTTCTTAGCAAAGTATCACAGGAATGGAAGAAAAGTATCCAATGTACACAGCCCTTTCATGAAACTAATTTATAGGTCTCAAATGAAAGATACAACTTAATTCTAGCCCAAGAATATGGGGAGGGGAAGGGGAGGGGAGAAGGGTGGCTGGGTGGTGGGAGGGTGACCGGAAAGATCACCTATATTTCTGTCTAACAAGGGTACAAGTGAACTTTTCTAGAACTAGAATATAAATGTTTTGACACAATGACTATGCAAATGACATGAAATTTATGTGAACCAGCTTGATGACAGTATTTCAAAATGTATGTGAAAACACTACACTGTACCCCATGTTTGCATTAATGTATACAGCTATCATTTAATAAAAAAAAAAAAGAAATTAAAAAAAAAGAAACATCAAAATAAATCCAGACTTAATCTACATATATTTAATGAAGCTGTAAAGCATCTTAAGTTTGACATTTCTGTGTTAAAGTTATACAGTATTTGTTAGGATACTTTCAAATTTATTTTATAATAATTCCTTCAGTTAACTAATTTTTGTGGTAGATTACATTTCTTTTTCTATGTTGGTTTACATTTGACTTTAGGGTGTTTATGAACGCAGTGGAGTAGGTGGTCTTTTAATAGTGCACATTTTATTTAACCACTTAAACAATTATTTTTGAATTAGAGAGATCATTTTAAAATCCATTCTTAAAATGAGTTATGCTTTATAGCTCATTAATAAATATTTATTGTAGCTAAGAACTGTTTTTAATTTGTGAACAGTACAAATATGAAAAACATTGACAATTATGAAATATCTGACAATTTTACAAAAGAAAAAAATTTAAAAATCATAAGACATACTCTCATCAAAATGAATATTTGTATCTAAGATCATTTTTCATTCCTTATATGTGTATAAACTTTAAAATACATAATTTTCTCAGTGCCTCAGAGAAAATAGCTTACCATTTAGGAAGTATTATGTATTCTGAGCATATTATACTGAGGTCTATAAACCTGTCATCTCTTAATCATCACAAAAATATTATGAGGTACGTGTGTTTATCTTATCCTTTTTATGGAGAGATGAAATCATACACTCAAGTTCCATAGCTGATGAGTAGTGCTGTTGAACAAAACTACTGTCTTAGTTTATCTGTGCATCCAGATATGATAGATTGTTAACTAACTATAGGATATTTACATAAAATTTCATCACTTCATTACACAAGCTTGTTTAGAAATATGAGTGAACTTTGACAACACATGAAATTCAAAACTATCATTGTCCCAAAGCATGCAGCCTTTCATTTTTGTATTAGTGATTAAGGTGCAAATTATTTTAAATGTTATTCTCCTTATTCAAGAAACATTTTACAGGCCCAGAGCCTGAACAAAATTTTCTACTTTTGGAAATTAAAGCTTGATCCTCCTTGGAGGAGATTGTGCCTTTTTTCTAGCAGAAAAGAAAAAAAATGCATGTAACTCTATTATTGAACAAACAGGTACATTTATCTCAAAGCAAGTTAGTTTCTGAAGCCTTTGCTATTTTAGACATGATAGAGGGCTGCCATATGTAAACGTGGCAGTTTACATCCAATAGATTTCACAAGTTTATAGGATAGTATTTTATATAATTTACTGAAACAATTTCACAGTCCTTTCAAATGATGTTTCAAAGTGACCCGAGTGGCACGCACCTCCTTGAAGAAATAGTCCCGGTCAGTGTTGACTTCTCAAGCTTGCACCTTGCCGTGTTCTGTCCGAGGTGTTGCAGTTTGCATTTGTAACCACTTACATTTTGCATTTCGCCATTTCCCGCTCCACTGAATTTCTTTTACATCCCAAAATAGGCAAAATTTTCTCTAAAAGCCTCTGTCCAAAACATCCAGTGCTGAAACAACAAATGGTAGTGATTACTGCTTATATATATATCTACTGATACTTTGGGTTTCTTTCTTTTCAGTTTTATGTCAAAGAGTAAAAAGTGGTTCAGATACCTACAAGTCAGAATTTTGTCTTAAGTGGAACAAATTTTTACTGTTCTGAACACTAAGTTATACGGTCAAAATTTAAATTCTTCAAATAAAAACACACAGTCACTGACTATACCCCGATGAAGTAAGAAGTAAATCCGTCTCATATTTTAGCCTAAAAGTGCCGGTAAATGTGCTGGAGAAAGGAAAGGATGTTTTAAAAAATGTCTGAAGTCAGATATTTTCTATTCTAATTAATAGAAAACAAATTTTCATTTACATGTGAAAGATTAGTTTGAAGAAACCATCATAGAACTTGGGAATTTAATGGGCGTATCTGGATTACTTAGTAAGGGATGTAGGAAGGAACGCCAAGAGAAGATAGAACAGCATACAGCAAGGTACTAACAGTTCCCAAGAGGTTAAGAACAACCGGCAAAATTCCAGGACAGAGAAGTCTGCTGGACCAATGACTGGCCTTTTTAACAGCTATAAATGGCATCTTTAGCATAATCAGAAATATTTGCTTTGCTAGTCTCGTCAGTTATAAAGAAAATATTGCCTGAATGTTTCCTAGTTACATTAAGTGAGAGAGACAGGGTTTTGCGCTATCGTGCAGGCTAGAGTGTGGTGGGATCTTTACCGTTTACCGCAATCTCTGACTCCTGGGCTCAGACAACCCTCCTGCCTCAGCAGCCATGAGTGCTCGGATTATAGACATGGGCAATCGTTTATTAAATTTCTACTTTCATACAAATTCATTAAATGATTGGGTTTTTCTCACTTATTAATTTGTTTTAAATATTTTATTTTTAAATACTGTTACACTCCCATAGGTTTTTCCATTTTTGGCAGTTTCTTAAAGTCTGCAAATTCCTTTCACTTAGTTTCCCTAAAGGCAGTTGTCAGTAACGCCTTCCCATTTGGCACTGATTGTCTGAAAAAGTGGCTGTTGTTAGTTTCGGAATATGAGCATTATTTGTTTTAGACATTCTGGTCTATTTTTCTTACTCTAATGATGAGTCTTCTAATATTAAAATATATTGGTGTCTTTTGTTTAGTAAACCAGACTCAACGCTAAATCCTTGTTTTATGTAACTGCTATTTATTGCAATAACTGTTAAATGTACTTTGAAACAAACTATTGGCCAGAATGACAAATAATAATATAGTGGACCACCACAGAGATTCCACCTAAACTTGAAGTATTTGTGTGGCTTTCTTATTCAGTCTTTTTATTTGTTGCACTTTGAACGTATGTATAAAAACATTAAACAGTAGAATAACTTCATTATATAGACATTAAAGTCACTGTCTTATTAAAGTCACTGGGGAAACTGAAATCCAGAGAAAGTTTTAGTCACTTATCCGAAGTTATTTGTCTAATAGTTAGAAGCAAAGGTCCAGCTTGAGCCCAAATAACCACTTTTCTTAAATCCTTCAACTTAGTACAATATTGCTTTCAACTTAGAGGTCAACAATTGTTGCCCCATATTAAAAATTTTTAAATATTGCTTAAATAGCTGACGAAAATGTCAGTTTGAAATTAATATGTAAATGTGGCCTTGAACAGTGGGTGCTATTTTGGTGGATGAGAAAAGGGTTAAGCGAGCGGCAGAGCTGACAAGGGGGTTCCACTCACAGACAGTGGGGTTGTGCGGTACACATTTACGTTGGGGAATAGAGAAGGAAAAGCTGTTTTAAAAAGTAGACTCTGAATGCTGGAGAACGGTAAAACATTTCTACTGTATGCAATCAGATATTCTAAAATACTGGGTTATGTGTTTCAGTTTTGTTGAAAACGCAATAATATTTTTATGCAATGGTGTGTGAGAAAGGTTAAAAGTAAAATAGTGTAACTGAGCTCCTCCTGGAAAACTGTCCCTTCCCTGTCCTTACATTGTGTGCTCCATAGATAGTATCTCTCAGGCCCTGTAACGGTGCTATTGGCAGCGATCTCTTTGTTTCTAAAAATTACATTTTTGGTACTTTGGCAAATTTTTACATTTATATTTTGTATCATTCATTATTGTAGAAGACAAAGATCAGGCCTTCACCACTGCCTGGGCTGCCCCACCCTGCTCCGCCTCACCCCCTCCCCCGTGTACCCATTTCTCATCTGTCCGTCAACTTAAAGGAGGCACAGTACAGCTGAATTGGGGGGTAAACACATTTTACTGCAACACTATCTTTTATTTTCAGTAGTTTTTTCTTTGTACAAGTTTAGGATGGTGTTTAAATTACTAATTTTGTTTACTTGTCTCTACCACAAATTTTCCCTCAGTTTCCAAAATAATTGTAAAACTCCATTGAACCATTGGTGACAAAGCATAATAATGTAATGTGCACATTCCTTTCTCCCCCCCCCCTTTATTTCTTAGAAGCCTCTGTCTTGTGCACAAGTGACGAGTTAGTTTCAAGGCCTGTGTGCAGCTTTCCTTTTCACTAATTTCCTAGGTTGTAAGTTTGTCTCTTAGCTTATTTCCTCATTTTTGTGGAAGAATGCAAGTTTTTATAGTGCAGTTTATGTACCATTGAATCATCATCTAGGTCTGTTGAGAATATATCCTATAACCCGGACCTTATTTTTAGTACTGTAGCTTATAAATTTATGTCAAATCCCATTATTTGCTTCATTAGTATGTGACTATGATCAACAAAGAAGGAAAATGCGTTTTTGTTTTCTTTTTTTTTTTTTTTTTTTTTTGAGACAGTTTCACTTTGTTGCCCCTGGTAGAGTGATCTGGTGTCACAG
The DNA here is from genome assembly GCF_000181295.1 of Otolemur garnettii. NCBI lineage: Eukaryota > Metazoa > Chordata > Mammalia > Primates > Galagidae > Otolemur > Otolemur garnettii. Next base: position 7,966,209 of record NW_003852456.1, read on the forward strand.
CTCACAGCAACCTCTAACTCTTAGACTCAAGCAATACTCTTGCCTCAGCCTCCCGAGTTGCTGGGACTACAGGAACCGCCACAATGCCTGGCTATTTTTAGACATGGGGTCTAACTCTAACTCTGGCAATCCACGTGCCTTAGCCTCCCAGAGTGCTGGGATTACAGGCATAAGCTACCACACCCAGCCAGAAAATGCTTTTTTTTTCCCAGAGATTCTTATAAAATAAATGAAATCAATTTCTTCACTGATAGTTGGAGGGGAGGAGAGTAAGTAAAGTTCTATTTATCTTAAAGCAAAATCTACTTTGGGAAATACACTTGCCTTCCAGAAAGGCACCTGGCAAAGATTGGTAAACGTGCAGTGGTAGATTGCACCACCATTGCATTCACAGTGAAGTCGAGCTGGCTAGTGTCATATTTTAGGGTTAGAATGCTACCTTCAGTAATAGAGTTAGAATGCTAACTGTAGTAATAGAGAATCTGCTTCTCAGAAATAGAGAATCAAATGTTTGAATTTTGTCTGCATTAATTAAAGGGATACTTTCTTCTAGTGAAACTTTAAACATGAATTCTACTTATTGATACAGAGCATGGTAAAATGTAAATATTTAACTCTAAACCTCAGCTTTAGAGGCCAGATTTTAAACTTGGATTAAAATTTGGTGTAGTAGTACCCGTTTAATAAACTGAAATCTTAGCTTTAGGTTATGAAGACTGGTTGAATGTTTCATTAATGTGCTAAGAATGCTGTTTTCTTACTCAATGTGGACTTTTATTTATCTGCTTACTTCTCAGAACAAACAGATAAGAAGGAGTTGAAAGAGTCTCCAACGCAGTACTCATTTGTCTAAATTATGTTTTAGAAACAGAACAAGCTGTAGCAAAATATGTTACCCCAAGCCATCGCCATATTATTAAAATAAGGAATCTTCTTTCCTTAACTCTTACACTACCAGTATAATTACTTATAATGAAACACCTGTTGAAAATATCATAAAAGGCAAATTACATAGAGGAAATAGTTTTTAATTTAGATGTCTGAATAGCATAAATTAAGAAATGTTCTGTCATGATATTTCAGTGAATCAGCCTTGACGCCAGACAATGGGTCGAGCAGAGTTGTTCCTGAAGTTAGCAGTTAGGGGTCTAGGGGTTCCTCCCTTTATAAGGGAGTGTTTATGGTTTCCCCAAAGCTGACTAAGTGATCCCGATCTCAGAAAACCTTTCCAAATCCATTAAGATGAGTTAGAGGCGGTGGCCATCCTCGGTCATTTCTTTGCAGCTTACTTGTTCACTAACTGTATATCCTCCACATATTCCACCCACCTGCTGCCGCACGGCACACACCCTTCCAGAACAGAAGACCAGAGGTGATCCAAAATCAGTACCATGAGATAGAAGCAGGTGAGTAGGAAGGGGTACACAGAATGTACACTTTTGTTACTTTGAAATAAATTCTTAAGTGGGCTTTAATTATAGAAATTGAACAGCTCAAGGATTCCTAAAAATGCAAAATGAAATTTGTATTTTCAGACATAGTACTTCTGGTAAAATAATTCAAGTTTGTTTTACCCAACATTGTTTCATAGCAACAAATTCCCCTCACTGCCACTTTAGTAACTAATCTGGAATCCCTTAGACCCAGAAGCAAGCAACAAAAAAAGTCATCTGGACTTAATTATAATACACTAAACAGGTATGCTTTGAAATTTGCAAATTCTTTGGAAAGAACAAATTTAAGGAGCTGATATTTAATATTCTGAGCTCTCAAAATAAATATGGATAACTTCTAGCTCATAAACTCTGTGAAAGGAGAGACCTTGTTTACAAATAGCATGCCTAGAATGTTTCTTTGTAAATGAAAACATCAGAGGAAAAAAAATTCTGTCTCAAAAAAATGTGTTGGCTTAATAAATGTAACTCAAGCATAACAACAACAAAAAGAATAAAATACTTAAGAACTTAAATAGCCCCGTGTGTGGCTGCAGTAGATTTTTGCTTTAGGTACCTTATTTCATGGGAGCTCATCTAATGGTGACAGTCCTCCCATTTCACATGAGGAAATAAGCCGCACAGGTCACGTGCATGTGTGGAGAAACCGAGATGCAAACACAGGTAAATCTGTGCTCCAACCTGGCATTCACCGTGAGGCTGTAGCGTACTGTGTAGTCCTCCGAACCCTGTCCCTGCTAGAGAACGCGATTCAGCTGGATTGTGTCGTTTTAAGTAAAGTGTACACATAATTGAGGAAATTGAGATTTCATGAAGAATGTAAGTTTAAAGTGAATGAAAATGAATATTGAAGTATGCTGTGAGGACTGAACCTGTTATATAGGTTAGTAAGTATTGCCCACATGTTCACGATTACTCCCACCACTGCTGCTCTCGTTCACGACAGCTGAGTGCCAGTATGTACTGGGCACTAGGCTAGCATATGATAAATATTACTTAATGGCAACAAGTACGTCAAGTTCTTTTCAAAATCCATAATTGAAATTAGTCATAGATGTGAAAGGAAATTGTAGTAAGTTTTTGTATATTTGTAGTAAGTTTTAAAAATTGGGCCATCACAAGTATAAACCAAATAATATGCTTAAAATCAAGGGTAATTATAAGGTTATTATAGGATGGTACCCGTGTAAGGGTAGACAAAAAAAAAATCTAAAAGTCCAGAAAAAGAGCCCCATATGTAGTCAATGATTGATAGCAAGGGACCACTTCAGTACCTTGGCAGGTAGATGAGATTGTCAAATAATAGTGCTGGATCAATTAGATATGAGACATAATAGGATCTTGGCCTCTATCTCACACTATACTAAAAAATCAGCTCTAATTTTTTTGTAGGTCCAAATGTGAAAAATAAAATTATTAAGATTCTAGGAGATAACAGGATATTTTTATGACCTTGGGATAAGGATTTTTCAAAGAATCCACCAAAAGCACTAACCCTAAAGAAGACTTCAGACATCATTAGTTGGGAACTAGTTTTTTGTTGATCAGAAAAACACCACTGAGAGAATGAAAATGCAGCTTACACAGTCTGAGTCTGCAGTATACAGACACGTAGCTGAGAAGAACTTAAGAATACATTAAGAGAGCTCTTACAGATCAACAGCAGGACAGCCAAGAAAATGAATAAACGGTCTTAATTGGCAGTTCTTAAAAGAGAGGGTCCTCCAGTGTCCAAATCTCACATGACAGAAACTGCTCTTTAAAGGATCAGCGAGTGCCCTTCACACTCTTTGTATTCTTTTTGTATTTCAAAAAGAATTTTCTGAATAAACACTTTAGAAAAAGATATAAAACTTGTTTTTGAAATTATAAGCAATAAAAAGAAAACAATTCTGAAACACTTTGTATTTACTTAGCGCAGCATACAGCGTTTTAATTTGTGACGTTCTCTTCTCATGATGAGCAAGGGGCTGTTGAGAAAGGCTTCTGCATTATAAAAAGAAAAAGAGGATGTTACCCTGGCCAGTACTAAATCTCCCTAGGAATGTTCCGTTTACTAAGCCCAGCTGCTGCTGGTATTTTAGATTCATTCATCTGCTCATTCTGATGTCTCAAAGGGGTTTTGTAGGGTGAAATTTGAGCAAATTTTCAAACTTCCAGTGTGCTCTTAAGGGGCTCATAACTAATCTATACAGCTAAATTATTGTGTCTGACAAAACCCACTGTTAACAGCGGGGTTCCCCACAGCAGCAGCTTCCACACATGAGCTTGGATGATCTTTGTTTGGTAGGGAGGGGACTGTCCTGTGCATTTTAGAATGTTGAGCAGCACTCTGTCATGGTTCTGAAAATGAGAATGTCTTCCGGCACCGCCAGTGTCCTGTGTGGGGCGGCAGATGAGCCCTGCTTGACTGCTCCCTGTTTCATCATGTGTCTGAGTAATAAATTTTAGGTTCATTCCTTGGCACTGCCTGTAGTATCCTGGAAATAATTGCATTTGTGATTTTTGGCTTTACCTCTTTGGGTTATTTTTTGCAATGATATCTGGAAAAAGGTTGGACTGAATATGTCTGAGATCATTTTGCCGTTGTATAATACCAGGAAGTAGAATCAATGAGGAGTCCATTCTAGAACAAAACGTCAAGGACATAGTTTTCAGTATTCAGTGCAAGAAATCAGAGAAATCAGTGTGTATATGGAGTATTTTGTTTATACAGAGATGACTGATTAACTGCCTACTTTGGCATTAAATTAGAAAGTAAATGAATATTTAAAATTTTCTACTTAGGTTTTGATGAAGTAAATTTTTTTGTGTGTTTGCATGTGTGACCAACTAAAGTGACTGTAAAAAATATTTTATTATGTTAATAGATATAAAAGCCATTCTTTATCATGGTATCATTTTCAACCTTTACAATACAACATTTCAGATAGAAATTAAGTTAAAAATTAAAACTTCCAATAAGAAACGTCCAATGTTAAACTAAATTTAAATGTCTGCTCCAGGGTCATCCAGCTGGCTTACCAGGTTGGTTCAAGCAGGTGGTGGTCTGAGGGGCACAAATCCTGAGTCACACTTTCACTAAAACAGTAAATAAAATGATTTGCTAAGGTTATATAAAACAGGTCCAGATTTCTATATGTATTTATGACTCTCTACCAAGGGATTTCAAAAGGGAATTTTAACAACTTTCTATATTAGATAGTTTCTCAAATCCAAAAGCCTTTACACTTTGCTTAAAAGAAAATATTTTTAAATAATTGGAATATGTTTTTAAAATTTATAGGCATTTGTAGTTGAGGAAATGAAAGAGGCTCCGAGTTCATCGGTTATACAGCTGCCTCTGTTAGCTGGGAAGGCTCGAACCTTTCAGTTACTTTGCCATCTAGGGAAGAATGACCTCAGCTGTCACTTATTTTATGGCAGAAGGGAAGGAGGTGGGGAAGGAAGGAAGACCCAGTGGTGACACAGTTCTGACTCTGGTACCTACTGATAGTTTGGTTTCTTGGGACAAAGTGGTGATGTATGTGATGAATTATATGAAAAACATTTCCTTTTAAAACTTAGACTAAGTTTCTTACATTATTAAACCAATGATTTGACAAGTAATTCTCCATATGCTAAATCTTATAAACCTGTCCATAAAAATGTACATTTTCTCCAGATATAAAATGTTACTTGAGCTGGATTTTTAAATATGTGTATAGACACTTTAAGAAAAACAAACATTTATTTTTTACTTTGAACGTTATTTTTTCCCTCTTTGCCCAAATACAGCTAACCAGACTTGATAGCTCATGAGAATGTAACACAGACTGAGAACCCTTTATAGGAAGCTTTTTAAGCACCAACATGACACTCCACTCAGCGGAGCACTTTGCATTTCAGACTTTTGGGTTAGGGATGCTCACTTTGCCTAGAAAATGTTCTAAAATCCCCCCCAAACATACAAAATCTGAAACACTTCTGGTCCTAAGCATTTGAGATAAGGGAAACTCAAACCATAGTGTGATCAAACCTTTCTTTGATGGTTCTTGCCCGTTACTCCATCTCTGAATATTATATGGAAGAGGAAATGCTTCTAGGAGGAGGAGGGATAGTTTTCATCACTCAACTTCATAAAACTACTATATGTGTCAAATTTATATGTAATAGCAATTAAATTCTTTGTTTGAAGGGACTGCTGGTGTTGGCTTTGCAGGTTTTTGAAAGCTAATTCCCACATATTGGCAAGTGCAGGGGCATAACTGATATTAACCCCAGCTGTGTGTACAGCTCCCTACTCGCTCCTGATGCCCTGGGCTGCTAAAATTAAGACAACATGCTTTCTCCCACACATGCTTTCTCCTTAACAGTAAGAGGAAAACTAGTTTTTAAAAATTAGTGGGTAGGCGCTGAGGGTGGCGGGTTCAAACCCAGCCCCGGCCAAACTGCAACAACAACAACAAAAATATCTGGGCGTTGTGGGGGCTGCCTGTAGTCCCAGCTACCTAGGAGGCTGAGGCAAGAGAATCACCTAAGCCCAGGAGTTGGAGGTTACTCTGAGTTGTGACTCCACAGCACTCTACTGAGGGTGATAAAGTGAGACTGTGTCTCAAAAAACAAAACAAAACAAAACAAAAATTATGCATGTCAAATGTACAATTTCCAATTCTATCTTACGTGCTAACTTCATGTTTTGACTCTCCCTAACTGAAGAAAATTTCAGAATGCAGCTGAGACACCAGAGCTCTTCTCATAGGGTGACGTCTGGAAACAGCCTGTTTCGTCCTGCTGCTGAACTGAGAAGGACGCTTTAGGGGTGTGACTTGTAGCGGAGGGGAATTAACCCCGAGTCTCTGCAGCCACAGGTGCTGACTGTGCACTCAACACTGCTTTTAGGGAATCTCAAAGTCCTCCGCTGAGCGTCACATGGGCTGCTGTTTGCACAAATGCTGACAATTCCATAGAGTAATTACTAATACCAAGGTCACATATTAGACATTCAAATGTAAAAGCTGGGATAGTCATGACAATGCAAAGTTAACAATTCATGTTGTATTTCACTTTGCAGATAAAGTTTTAAAAGTTCCATTTTTTTCTAACCACATCCCAGACCATCCCTCTTTGGCAAACCCTGGCCCAGTAGAGAGAAATCACAGACAGCCTCACTTGGTATGACCCCACTTCTGTCCAGAACTGAATGTGATCCTCCTTTAAACACACCTCCTGGGGTACCTGGGTCAAGGTTCAGGGACCACCCTGAAGAGAGCTTGGCCCTGTGCTGGCAGCGGTCACGGTCTTACCTTCCATGTGTTACAGAGCACCAGGGAACAGCGATTCCCTCAGCCCTCCCAGAGGCCTTTTGATTTCAGGAAACTCTTTTCAATCAGTGACTATTTGAATCTATTTTTGCACAAATAGAAACATTTCAGATTTTATAAGATCTGTATGAAGTCAGATGGTGATGGTGGTGAACAAGACATGTGCACCGTCCGATACCTCCGTGGGTTCTGCCTGCATGCAGGGTGAACATGACATGTGCACTGTTCGATACCTCTGTGGGTTCTGCCTGCGTGCAGGGTGAACAAGACATGTGCACCGTCCGATACCTCCATGGGTTCTGCCTGCGTGCAGGGTGAACATGACATGTGCACCGTCCGATACCTCCGTGGGTTCTGCCTGCGTGCAGGGTGAACAAGACATGTGCACCGTCCGATACCTCCGTGGGTTCTGCCTGC
>NW_003852456.1:7974020-8014485 GCF_000181295.1 Otolemur garnettii
GGGTTCTGCCTGCGTGCAGGGTGAACAAGAGATGTGCACCGTCCGATACCTCCGTGGGTTCTGCCTGCATGCAGGGTGAGCAAGACATGTGCACCATCCGATACCTCCGTCGGTTCTGCCTGCATGCAGGGTGAACAAGACATGTGCACCGTCCAGTACCTCCATCGGTTCTGCCTGCATGCAGGGGGCCGCTTGCAGGCAAGGCTAATGCTGCACAGGGCAGTTATATTCTGATACAGATTTTATTATTTGGAAAAGAATTTGTAAGTGACCACAGAGCAGCATGAACACAACCCCCTCAGCTCCCATCCCACAGCTGAGGCGAGGCATGGATGTTTGCAGCCACCATAGCTGCAGCTCGGGTGGGAGTACCGTACGTATTCATAGGGCCAGTGGCCAGGGATCTCCCACGTGATGTGTACAGTGGTCCTTCCCCATCAGAGCAGTGGCCTTGTCAGAGACGGGCACCTCTACAGCCCAGCGGTTGGGGTCAGCCTGTATTTCTGTTTCCCTGAGCCAGCTTCCTGCTAAGCCAGCAAACGATAGAGGAAAGTGAGTCTCGGAGTCGCCCGGATGTCTCTTCCTACCCACAGGTTTACTGGTCTCGTCACCTGGCTAAGCGGTTTGGGAGACACAGCGTCGTCTGGATCTTTGCAGACTTCCCCCAAGAGTACAATTTAGAAAAACACATTTTTTCTTACATATTGTAACTACCTACATAGAACTCGGAATGTTCTACTTACTTACCTGAGTGGTTTTAAAGTGTGGACAGTCAGCCGTTGGTGAGCTGCTTTAGTGTACTCTGAATGATATAATTTCTGTGAAAGCAGAAATCTTGATGGTCCAGTTCTTTTGAAACAGTGGGAGATTCTGCTAAAATATAAACATTATGGTGACATTGTTGTTGAAACCCCATTCTTCATGTGATTATTTATTCCAACAATAGCTTTCATGAAAGATTCCTAATTTCAAGCATCCTGCTCAACTATATTTCATTGATACTGATAACTAAAAAATGAAACAGAGCATTTAAGAGTAGATTTCAAGGAAAATGTTCTTCTGAGCAAAGTATCACAAGAATGGAAGAAAAAGTATCCAATGTACACACCCCTATTATGAAACTAATTTATACCTTTTATATGTAAGCTATAACCTAATAATAGCCTAAAAATACAGGAAGAGGGGAGGGAGAGGGGAGGGAGGAATGGGTGGAGGGAGGGGGATTGGAGGGATTATTTCTGAGGTTTATTTTACAAGGGTACAAGTGAAAAAAAAAAGAGTAGATGTCAATGCAATTTTATTTATGTAGGAGGGTAATACAAAATGAGTAAATTTGCATATTCACCATCTATGTAAAAGAACTACAAGTGAGCTACTTTAAAATATAATGTTAAAGTATATCACAAATTGTCTTAAAAATTTGTTTTCATATAAATTAAAATATAATTTTATTATGCAAAGTTATTTTACTAGTGAATATAGCTAGTATCACATGAAACTTACAGTTCTGATGCATTCGTTTCTAAAACCCTTCGCCAGGTGAGTAATTGAGCCTGTCTTTTTCTTTGACAGGCTTATGCGAGCAAAGATCTGGAGGAGCAGCTGCGGTCCGTGTCCAGTGTAGACGAGCTCATGACTGTGCTCTACCCGGAATACTGGAAAATGTACAAGTGTCAGTTGAGGAAAGGAGGCTGGCAGCACAACAAAGAACAGGCCAGCCCCAGCTCAGGGACGGAAGACACAGTCAAGTTTGCTGCAGCACATTATAACGCCGAGATCCTGAAAAGTAAGTGTGAGAAAGAAAAGGTCTGGGAGCCTCACGTGCCAGGCCAGCAACAGGCACCAGCCTGGTTCTTCAGGGTCAGCATCTGTACCACTGAACGTACTTACAGAGATTAAAAAATTACCTCAGAATACTTTTTATGATTTTATTTTTAAGTTGATTCCTGGAGATACAAAGATAGGTAATAAAGCCATGCATATCAGCACACTTGTTTTTTAATTAAAATGATATTTCATTGTGAAGTTTGAAGAACATATAGATACGTTTTGCACTTTATATCAGCTTAATTATTTAAATATTCTGTATCCTACAGAATAACTGTACATATTCTTCCTGATTTGGGCTTAGAAATGCCTGTTTCTCTCAACACACTCAAATCACTTCTTTTTTAAAAATTTTTTTTTTTTTTTTGAGACCGTTTCACCTATTAACCTTCGGGAGAGTGCCATAGCATCACAGCTCACAGCAACCTCCAACTCCTTGGGCCAAGGCGATTCTTCCGCCTCAGCCTCCAGAGCATCCAGGACCACAGGCACCTGCCACAGTGCCCAGCCATTCCTTTGCTGCAGTTTGGCAGGGGCTGGGCCTGAACCCACCACCTTCGGTACGTGGGGCCGGTTCCCCACCCACTGAGCCACAGGTGCCGCCCTCAAATCTCTTTTTAAAATACCATTTGTTGCCTTGTAGCTTCACAGGTAATTGTTCAGAGCTGGACTTTAATAAAGCTGACATCTAGTGTAAATCTCTACAAAAAATAATATTGCATAACATGTCACAGTACAAATTGATGAGACACTTTTAAAAAGTAACTCCCTTTGGTTGGCAGCTAACAATCACTGTATCGGTTTGATATTGCAAATGAAAAAAATGGCTTAATTGTTGAATAACCCATACTTTGTCTTTCATCTCCAAAAATTTTATTTTACAGGGGATATGGGGGAAATAAACTAGAACACTTAGGAAGTAAGTGTAATCATTTTTAATGCAATATTTAAAGAATCAACAATGTTGTATGTAAGCCACCAACTCACTGGAAACAATTCCAAGAGGGCTGAAAGGGACAGGAAAATTTGACTTTCCTGGAGAAAGCTAGTTCAGGACATAAGTCCCAGGTGGTAGAAAGTAGCCTTGGATTTCACACGGCTACTCTCATGACGTTACCAGCCTTGCTGGATAGCCTACCAGAAATGATGCTGGGCTTGCATCTGGAACCGTACCCACTGTCTCATATACCCCTCTGTTTAAAAAGAGAAGTAAAACCAACATACATAGCTGATGCGCCAGACTCCTGGCTCTGCGTGTCTTGTAAACATCTATATGTTAAATCCCCTTTTCTTAAGTGCTATGCCCTATTGGTATAGTTTTAAGAAAGCGCAATCCTAATTGTATTCATACTTGTTACAAGGCTGTTGAAATGAAATTTTGTAGAAAATATTCTTAGCCATTTTGTGAAATATATCTCATTCCCACCTACCGGCCACCCTTTATTTGGTCACGTGTTGCGCTTTCACCTTAATGTCCGAGATCAGCGCGCATGGCCTGCCCTGCTCTGGCCGCTATTCCCTCGTGGGCTCTGTATAACTTGTGGCTTCCCTGTGACTTGGCAGGTATTGACAGCGAGTGGAGGAAGACTCAGTGCACTCCCCGGGAGGTGTGCACGGATGTGGGGAAGGAGTTCGGAGCAGCTACCAACACCTTCTTCAAACCTCCGTGTGTGTCCGTGTACAGGTGTGGGGGCTGCTGCAACAGCGAGGGGCTGCAGTGCATGAACACCAGCACCGGCTACCTCAGCAAGACGGTAGGTGCTCCCGGCTCCGCCCCCAGCCCAGCACAGCCCTCCACTGTCGGGCGGGCGGCGCCGGTCAGAATGACTTAGCCCCCAGTATTAGGGAATGAAGTGTGTAAACATTTGGCAGCTGTGGTGACACAGTATGGCAGAGACAATAACCAATGCTTTACAACCTCTGTTCATAGAGGGGAACTAAAGCCTACTGGCGAAAATAATAAATGCACCACACACGGATACATGTATGCACACACACAAATTAAATGGTTGAGTTTTCTGATGATGGACGTACTCTCAAATTGTGTGTTCATTACTGTGGCACAGCTGTGTAGTATTGAAATAAGCCATCACCCTGAACAAAATAGTGTTCCTCTAGCAAACACGGGAAATTCAGGGACACTAAGTTTTGAGTATTTTGAATAACCTGTGAGGTTCATCACATTAGATCTTAATTAAGCTAATGGATAACCTAAACAACTGCTCTTAAAAGTTTGGTGTGGATCAGAGATTCTCAGCATCCCCACTTTGTAGGCCCTCTATGGACGGGGAGGCAGCTTTGTTAGGACAGGCTGCTGTGATGACCATGGCAGTGTTATCAGAGCAGCCCAGGGCCGTGGCTGAGGCAACGCAGACTTCACCCTGAGATAACTGTGTCTGCCCCGGGCTTTTCCGAGCTACTTAGAGAGTTGGATTAGCAGAGGAATCTGGTTACATTCCCAATTGTCCTGTGACCTTCAGAATGAAAAATGAAATTTGAAAAATGTGATGTTAGAGTTGATCTGTACCATATGATATGACAGCAGATGAACAGTTTTTATACAAACTTAGCTGACCTACGTGGTTCCCACTAATCAAACACTCTTATTGTAACAAATAAAAATGGAAGATACTGCCTTAATTCCTCGAATAGCATTTCCCCATCTAGTTGCACACTTCTAAAAGGTGTGCTGTAGCCCTCGGAATTTGGAGACATGGTCTTATTATACAATGCTAATTAGTTGCCTTTCTCTAAAACTTGTATTTCCTTGTTTATACACTTGATAAATAAGCCATTTCAGATACTACAACTTGCAAGAGGAAACAATATAAATTTCAGAATTTTCTATTCACTTAGCTTGCTTCTGCCTTAACTCTAAAAATTTAAAAAAGAAATTAAAAGGTGATGCCTGGGAGGCCTTCTGTCACTCCTTTGTCGGGGCCTGACCAAACTCTGATTATTGAACTGACAGTAATTGTAGTGTGAGGGATGGAGGGGTGGCCAAAACTCATCCTTTGTGCATTCCCACCTCGAAATCTTTATTGGACAACAATCAAAAGTTTGTTAACTACAAAGTTACAATTTTATGTTGTATATTTTTATGAACAATACTAATTTAACATTTTATTGGGTATATTTCTTATAACCTTAAAGTAAAAGATTTTTTAAAATCCTCTGGTAAGTGTTAGAACTAAACACTTTTTGAAAACAAATAGAAATACTTAATTCCAGTCAGATTATTTTCCAAAAGAGAATATTCATTTTAAAATGATATTAATATTTAAAAATGTTGCTTTTATATTCATGCCAAATGCCTTGAAAGGAATTTGGCCTGCTGAGTCTCTTGAAAAAATATGTTTATTTTAAGTTAGAGAAAATAAATATGGGTGATTTGGGAGTTAAAATATACTTTTTTTGAATCTTTAACAGTGTGTATTTTTAATAATCCAATTAAGGAATATGATGTATTGTTTATTATAGTACTAGATTTGAATCAGATAGCAATGTGGTTGTTCTTTAAAAGGTCAAGTTATACCAGTTGTATAAAGTCTGAAGGGTTATATTTCTTTTAAAAATGGAATAATATGGAGTAGACCAAAAAATGATTTTGAAGAATTATTAAACAGAACAAAATGTTATCTAGAAGAGTTAGATGAAAGTTTATTTTCAAAGTGCTCGTATTGTAAATAGGTAGAGTTGAATATAAGTATTGTAGTGTTGGGATGTTCTTGTTCGTTTGTTTGTTTTAGAGACAGAGTCTCACTTTGTCGCCCTCGGTAGAGTGCCATGGCATCACAGCTCACAGCAACCTCCAGCTCTTGGGCTTAGGCGATTCTTTTGCCTCAGCCTCCCGAGTAGCTGGGACCACAGATGCCCACCGCAATGCCCAGCTATTTTTTGTTGCAGTTTGCCCAGGGCTGGGTTTAAGCCCTCTGCTTTCAGTATATGGGGCCAATGCCCTACTCACTGGGCCACAGGCGCTGCCCCCCTTGTTTGTTCCTTAATTTTTTTTAAATACTTAATCTGTTTTCTTAATGAAAATCAGCTGCTAATTTAATTGTTAATTTCTTCCACAAATTCATCCATGACCTCTTGTTGAGTTAGTATAGAGGGGATGTTTTTAAATGACCCTATTTTTTAATTTTTTTATTAAATTATAGCTGTGTACATTAATACAGTTATGGGCTACAGTGTGCTGTTTTTGTATACAGTTTGAAATATTTTCATCAACTGGTTAACGTAGCCTTCATGCCATTTTCTTAGTTATTGTGTTAAGACATTTATATTCTACATTTAGAAAGATTCACATGTACCCTTATAGGATGCACCATAGGTGTGATCCCACCAATCACCCTCCTTCCACCTCTCCTCCCCCTCTTCCCTTTCCCCATCTTCTTGGGCTATAATTGGGTTATAGCTTTCCTATGAAAGCTATAAATTAGTTTCATAGTAGGGCTGAGTACATTAGATACTTTTTCTTCCATTCTTTTTTTTTGTTTTTTGGTTTTTTTTTTTTTTTTAAGAGACAGAGTCTAACTTTATCACGCTTGGTAGAGTTCTGTGGCAGCGTCACACAGCTCACAGCAACCTCCAACTCCTGGGCTTAGGTGATTCTCTTGCCTCAGCCTCCCAAGTAGCTGGGACTACAGGTACCCGCCACAATGCCTAGCTATTTTTTTTTTCATTGCAGTTTGGCTGGGGCCGGGTTTGAACCCACCACCCTCAGTATATGGGGCCAGTGCTCCACTCACTGAGCCATAGGCGCTGCCCCTCTTCCATTCTTGAGACACTTTGTTAAGAAGAATATATTCCAGCTCCATCCATGTAAACATGAAGGAGGTAAAGTCACCATCTTTCTTTAGAGCAATGCCTAAAATTGTCTTGAGATCTTTAAAAAAGTAACATATCACAAAATATATCTCCTTTAGGTACTGATGCCAAATGTTTTGTTTAGTAGTTCTTCAAAGAAGCTTTTTCACAGCAACGCCAAACTCCCCCAAATAATAGATTTGGGGGTACCAGTGTTTTTGTGTTACGTAGCTGAATTGCATAGTAGAAAGTCTAGGCTTTTCATGTACCCACCCCTGAGTAGTTAATGTACCGAGTGGGTAATTTTTACCCTGCACACCTGCTCCCCCCTTTCTGAGCCTGCAGTGTCAGTCATGTTTGTAACCATGAGGTGTTTGGTTTTGTTTCCCCCCAGCAATCTTGAATCTCCACTTCCTCCAGCAAGTCATTCAGGTCCCTTCCATGCTCCCCCTCCCCCTGATGAAATAAATAACTCCCTCTCCGCTCACCCTGCTTTCCACCTCCTCTTCTTAACCCGTTCTCTAAATTGCCCTCAAATGTGATAGTTTAAAAAACACAGATCTGATGTTGTCAGTCTCCATGACTGACAAGGTCTTTCAGTGATTCCTTTTAAAATAAAACTTAAGTCTTTTTTTAAATTATTTTTATTCATACATCACAGTTGTATATATACCTTGGGGGTACGTGTGGTATTTTGATAACTGTATACAATGTATAATGATCAAATCAGGGTAACTGGAATGTCCACAACCCCAAACATTTACTTTTTCTTTGTGTTGGAAACATAACAATTTATTGTATATGTCAAAATAGCTAGAGGAGAAAAACTGTAGGCTGTTATTTTCTGATTGTGATATCAAATGCTAGAACTTATTCCTTTCATCTCACTGTGGTGTTGTACCCCTCAGCCAGCTTTCCTTCATTTCCCGCTCCCCTTTCCAGCCTCTGATAACCATCATCCTTCTCTTCACCTCCATAAGACCTGCTTTTTTAGTTCCCACATATAAGTGAGAACATGGCAATATTTGTGAGACCAACAGGTTTATCACAGCCTCTAGTCTCCAGTACCCCCTTTCTAATGTCATCTAACACAAGAGTCCTTGACCTTCAGCTTCCCATGCTTCAGGCTTCCTTCAGTCCCTGTGAACCCCTCCATTCTCTGCCCCAGGGCCTTTGCACATACCTGTAAGTTAGTGTGGTCTTCTAGTTCCCTCCTTCCTGAGGTGCCAGTTCTGCAGACTTCAACTCAGGTGTCAAGTAGCCCAAGGAATTCCTCAGGTGAGATTTTTCTGATGTCCTTAGATCTGAGATTTCTTATAAATGCTTTATAATTTTCCACACTTCTTTTCCCCATACTACTTACTACAGCTTGTAAGCACACACTTTGTAATCATATAGTCGTTACTTGATCAATGTCTATCTCCTCCATAAAGGAAAAAATGCATCTGTGCTATTCACTAGTTGTCACTGCACCTGTCGCAGAATCCGGATACACATCCCCACATCACATAAAAACACAACAAATGAAAGGACAGACACATCCACAGTATTTACGTCTGTTTCTTTTACAAACCAGGGAGAAAATTTTTCTTTACTCCCCCAGTAACTGGTCTTCTACCCCCACTCTTACTTACTTCTGATCCCTGTGCCACAGTTTAGCAATGATTGATTGTTTTCTGAATGCTACAGGAGTGACGGGGGACAGCTCCTCACTAGCGTTGTACACTGGGGACTGCTTCAGCACCCAGCTGGTCTCCTCTAAGTGGGCTGCCCCCGCCAGCTTCTGTTTGGATTGATGGTACAGGTGCTCAGAGTTGTTATATATTCTGAGTGGCACCCTACTTTGAGACCAAATCCCCTAATGAGATTTCCTGAGCCCTCATAATCTGAATGCCACTCCAGCCTCAGTGATCCCTGCTCATGTCTCCTCACAGACTACTCTCCACCAGAACCCAGAGCCTTTTAGTTCAGAGCTTATGTCCTTTCCTGTCACCTCCAGAGTCACATCGCTGACTCTCTTTTTGAAATTTCTCACACTCAGGCACAGCATCCCACAACAGCCTGTTTGCTTGTGTGACAGCCTTTGCTGTCCACATTTTAGCACCGTTACCTCATGTGATGGACTGTTTTATTCCCTAAACTCCACGGACACGACCATGTCTGCTCATCATGCTGGGGCACAGCATGGTAGATGGTGCACAGGAACCCAGTGGAACCAAGTGGAACAGAGCAAGTGCGTGAGTGAGAGGAAGCTGGTGGAGAGGGAACGGCAGGGCGTGAAGTGAAGGTCACAGGGAGTCTGAGTGGTGTCAGACCAGGTGGAGGGTGGGCTCAGAATTCTAAGAAGAAATTGGCCTTTAGATTTAAGAGGAGGCATCATATTGGTAAATGTTATCAAAAGCCCCCGTGTATTATTAATAGAGAATTCATGTGTCAGAGTAACAACCAAAGCAAAGCCAGCCCCCAACAGCGACTGTCCCATTTCTCTTTGGTTTTATATCCATCCTTAATTCTGGTTACAGTAAAAGGGAAAATTTAAATTCATCTGGGCAGGTGTGTGTTTTGCACGTGCTACATGGTGCTTCCCTTGATGCTTCCTAGTGGGTCTGCAGGTCCCCCATGGAGCTTACCAGTGAGCAAGGAACAGCAGCACTTACTGGGTAGTGATGAGTAGGTTACTTGTAAAAGAAAAGTACAAAGGTTGGAGTGGTGCCTGTGGCTCAGTGTGTAGGGCTCTGGTCCCATATACTGAGTGTGGCAGGTTCAAGCCCAGCCCTGGCCAAACTGCAACAAAAAATAGCTGGGTGTTGTGGTGGGCGCCTGTAGTCCCAGCTACTCCGGAGGCTGCAGCAAGAGAATCGCCTAAGCCCAGGAGTTGGAGGCAGCTGTGAGCTGTGACGCCACTGCACTCTACCAAGGGTGATAAGTGAGACTCTGTCTCCAAAAAATAAAAAGAAAAAGAAAAGTACAAAGGTCTGTGGAAGTGCATCTAGAGGTTTGTAAACCCAAACGGCAGGAGGGCCAGGTCCAAGGCCGTGCCCCTTCATCTGTGTTTACATTTGTACCAACATCACACTTTGTAAAAGCTCGTACTGAAGTCGCACCTTTCCTGAGCTCATCCAATTTGTATTATCAATGTAGTATAAATGGGAGCAATGCCAATGACTTCAGGTCTAAAAGAAGGTTTCTTATTACTGTATGTGCTGAAGGTAAAAAGAAAAGTTTTTGTTTTGTTACAAAAGTTCCAGACCCAGTTTTTAGCAGTTCCTCAATTGGATTCATATCCATTGAAAGGACAATATAGCCTAAGTAATATTAACCAAGTCTGTTGCGATACTTCACAGACATGTTTTCTGGGGAGCCGCTGAAGGGAAGCAGCCAGCAGTGGGGAAGTAAAGACAGAGGCCCAAGTGCCCTGATCAGTGACGGCGGCTTCCCAGGCCCCCACAACTAGTATCTGTGTAGCTTTGAAAAGTCAAGCAGATGGCACGTCTTTCTGACCTTTTCCATACACATATGCAAGGAGTGTGTGTTCCGAGAAGTTGTAGACTCGAGCTGTAACCAAAAAGGAGCAACTGAGTATTATAAGTCATTTGTGTGGTGATCAAAGTAGGAGCAGAACAAAGTCATCTTCTGCTGTCGTGTCGCACATCTGGGTTAAAAACTTCTTTAAATATTAGTATTTACCTTATATATTTTACTGAAGATAGAAGTGAATAGAGAAAAAATGAGTTGAGGCCTCAAGCCATGGGGCCTCCGTGAAATCCTTGGATCAGAATTCATTAGCACTGTCCATTAGCACTAAGGCAGCCGTCCCATCTGGGAGACAGGCCTCCACGAGCTGTGAGCTGTCACAGACACACAGAAGCAGCAGTGTCTGCAGTTAAAAATATAAATCCTAAGTAAAATGTGGGTCTGTGTAACAATGAAATTTAGAAATATCGTTTTGCCCTCAGTCAGGTCTTTCTTCTAGTAATTAAATACAACACTGCAGCCATCTGGAAGGTGAATTTGTTGCCTTCACACATATTCAGCAAGTGGAAAATAATCGCTATTGTGCTTTAGCAAATGACTGTATGGGAGGCACAGTGGTTGGAAATCAGGTTTTGTCCTGATGTGGAAAAAGAAGAACTTTCCACCAATAGAAGTTACCAGAATTTTAAGAATAATATTTGTCTTTAGAGCATAATTAATGCATCTCTGGAAAATACCACTTTTTTCCTGAATTGAGGCTTTTATTTTAATTGTAGTACTATATTTACATTTTATGCATAACAATATGTTAAAATTAATTCAGTACCAAATGTAAAATCTGCTATTTCATATTCTTCCTAGACCCAGTCTAAGTTCCATAGGCCCTTGATAGCTGGCCTTGCATTGGGAATGCTACCAGTGAGCTCTCAATTTGCACCTTTCCCTGATTTTAGGGATTATTTCTTTAATATAGTTTTTTAAGTATGATTTTATAGTTATTAATCACGTTCTCCAAGGGCTACATACTGTTTTTATACTTAACAAATGGACCCAAGTTTAGAATATTTAAATTTAAATTAAACATAGTAGTGAGATGGGAGAATCTGAAAAGAAACTGGCTATAGTTTAGGTATAAAATGTTTTATAGGGAGGCATTTTCTGGATGTCATATTTGAATGGACACAAACATTTCTTTAGAATTCAGTACTAACGTCTAAGACAGGACTGCTTGGTAAGGGAGTTATATGCTTGTTTCTTGAGTAGCCTCCACAGTAAGGAGAAATAAGTACTGTTGCTTTGCCAGTGTGGCTGTGCCAATGTGAACAACCTATTTTAAAATAAGGCTTCATTGGAAGTCCATTCTTGTTAGTGAGCATTGACTATTAAATATTCTCTTTACAGAATGCCTAGGAGAAAACAACTGGGACCTTCTCAGTTGAAAGTATTTGCCATTTCCTCATTCTATAGGTTTTATAGAATACACAGATTATTTTTTTCATTTTCCACCCTTGCTGAGATTCTTTTTATGTAAGTCCTTTCGATCCTCTCAGAAAGCATTACCTGATAGCATATGCCTGTGTAAAACTATGTAACATCAGTCTCTATAGTGAATTTTGTTGTTGCAACTTGAAACCTAAATTAGTTAACCTAAAACAAGTTAATAGGATATGTTATTTAAGAACAGTTCACTTTTTTGCATGAAACTATTTTGGGAAAATTATCATTTCCAGAATAGCAAATTATAATTGCTTATATTGTCGATGAAATATATCATCAATTAGTATTTACTAAATAAATACAGGAAGAACCTCCACAGTTGTCCACCTCCCTACACTGACCACCTCCGTAAGTCGACCTAATTTTCCATAGACTGGACATGCACCACATGTACAGATGAGTACAGTCAGCCTAGTTCTTCGTGTTGACCAGTCTGCTACAGTCCCTGGCATGGTCCATTAATGATTTCTACTGTATGTGTATGCGACATTATTAACTAATGTTGAATAGTACATACATTTTTCACTCTGAACTTTAGTAAATATTATGTACACATAAACACACAAATAACCTGACAATAGTGTACTGAAATGTTAAGAACCCACTTACTGTTTCACACAGTGATGTTTAGATAGATCTTAACTCTTGACAGAGAATTAT
Source organism: Otolemur garnettii (assembly GCF_000181295.1). NCBI lineage: Eukaryota > Metazoa > Chordata > Mammalia > Primates > Galagidae > Otolemur > Otolemur garnettii. Next base: position 7,986,288 of record NW_003852456.1, read on the forward strand.
AGTTACTGTGTATCAGTACAGATTGTTATTTAATGGCAGAAATTGATTTCACAAGGGTGAATCCAGTTCTTGCTCTCTACCAGCATTTATGGTTGGTAAACTATTAGGTATTTTTAAAATGATAATATCAAAAATACGTGCATTTATGTCTTTTCTTATTTACTGCTGTGAGTTTTGTGAACCCAAAGTTGCAGAGAGGATGAGGCATTAAGGATGACTTAACCTGAGATTCAAGCAAGAGGCACGGCCCCTTGTGGGTACTCTGAAAGCATTCATTGAAACCAGACAAGGAAAGATTGCAAACAGAAATTTAAAAATTTGGAATCTCAGCTCAGCGCCTGTGGCTCAAGTGGCTAAGGTGCCAGCCACATACACCTGAGCTGGTAGGTTCCAATCCAGCCCAGGCCCGCCAAAACAACAATGACAGCAGCAACCAAAAAATAGCCAGGCATTGTGGCGGGCACCTGTAGTCCCAGCTACTTGGGAGGCAGAGGCAGGAGAATCGCTTGAGCCCAGGAGTTGGAGGTTGCTGTGAGCTATGATGCCACAGCACTCTACCCAGGGCGACAGCTTGAGACTCTGTCTCAAAAAAATAAAAATTTTTTTGGAATCTCTTGGGAAAAGATTCAGCTCTGTCTTGGCCAATGATGCTGATAATAAAAAGGATAAGGGAGAGGAAGAAGAATCAACATCACTGTGAAATCACCACTGACATCCTGACTTTATAGATGAAATGGAAAGTTTATCTAAATTCCCTGAGCCTCCAGGTCACAGAGGTGGTAATTAGAGATCCGGGTCTCTAACTAATGTCAATTAGTTTCTTAAGACTAAACCTTGGTTGTTCTTCTATCTCGATAGGGACGTTGCCAGTTATTTAAGAACTACGTATATTTATCTTGGGAGGCAGACATGTGCGTTTATAATGCACTTCTAACAATGTTTTTTCAGTTCAAAAAAAGTTTACATTGTCTAAGCATACTTTTTAGGGACATAGGGATTAAATATGGCTACACAAAATTCACAAATTGGTCTGTAAACAAGAAAACGGAATTTACCATGTTTATTAAAGGTAGTAAATACTTTAATCGTGTTAGAGCTAGCGTGGTGCAGTTGGTCTTCCTACACACACATTTGTACACTCAGATGTTCCTCATTTTCCTGCAGTTCATAGATAAATAAACCTGAATTATAAAGACTCTACTTTTAATTTTGGTCAAAGGCATCTTTCTCTGGACGCTTAACATTTTTCTATACTGATAAAGTAGAAAATTAAGGAAACTGCCTTAAAACTCAGATTTAAGTTTGGAGGCAAAGGACAAGAAAAGGTTTTTCAAGACAAGAAAAGGTTTTTTTACTTTACTTTTTCAGCCTTTTTATTATTCCCTTTGATCTAATTAATTGAGTTCAGCCTGCCAGCTGTTTCTTGGACACAGTAGGGGAAGTGAGACATCAGGAATTAGGGTTTTGTTTTCCTTTGGCTTTCGTGCCTCTGGCCTGTCTCTGATCTTTCAGTCACAACCTTCCAGAGCACAGAGCCAGGCTTGGTTTTGCCTTCTTCACACTCGGAGTTCCCTGTCTCACCAGAACATTCCTCACAGCTGCCATTCCTGATACTCACCTGGTCCTTGGGGTTGTGGACGGTGGACACCGAGGATAGGAGGATGTCTGTCCCTCCTCACCAATGCTGCTCACCATCACCCCTTTGGAGAACGAGGTGGTGTGGTACCAGGAATGGCCATCAGTGGGAGCAGGAACAGAGGGGCAGAGGGGGAGAAACCCCTCTCCCGTGGTAGCTTCTGGCTTTCTCAAGCTGGGCCTTACTTCCACACTGAGTCTCTGCCCTCTGCCTGTGTCACAGGAGACAGTGCCAAATCCAGCAGAATTATGGGCATTCTGTAGGCAGCAACCTTCCCAATGGCCCAAGCCACAGAGGGAGACTCCAACTCCACAGGCACCTCATCTCATCCCCCTCTCCCCTGTCCCCACCACTGCCCTTGGAGCACCAGCTGGTACCACTTGGCTCACTTCTTTGGTCCTGTGACTGTACCCCTCTCAGAATCTCTCCTCTTTTCCTGTGCTTACTGTCACCTCTCCTGGTCCCTCCATCCTCACGTGATCCTCCTTCCCAGGCATGTTTTAGAGTTCACTGCCTCTTTTCATGCCTTCAGGGTTCATGTTCCCAGGTTGCAGAAAGTGTTTTCTGTACTGCTGGTTCTTAAATATCCTAATAAATGTCTGTTACTACACCTTTTATCTTTTCATTCAGAATGCTCTCACCAAGAAACCATGCCAGTAACCAAGACTTCAGTTACAATGGAAACTCTCACAACTTTTGAGCGGCTCTCCAAAGCTCTGACACATAACCTGTAGCTGCCTACTAGATAGAAATTCCTGGGGGTTTGTTTACTGACCTGTACACCTTCTTACCATTTACACTATTTCAGTGTTTAAATAGGAAAATTGCAAATTATACAAGTATAAAAATTAAAAGGGCTGGGCACAGTGGCCCATGCCTGTAATCTCAGCACTTTGGGAGGCTGAGGCAGGAGGATCACTTGAGGCTAGGAATTCAAACCCAGTCTGGGCAATATAATGAGACCCCATTGTACAAAAACTGTTAAGAAATAAGCCAGGCATGGTGATGGAGGCCTGTAGGCCTAGCTGCTCAGGAGGCTGAGATGTGAGAGTACTTGAGCTTAGGCCTTACAGGTTACAGTAAGCTGTGAATGTACCACTGCACTATAGCCTGGGTGACAGAGCAAGACCCTGTCACTAAAGCTAATAAATGAAGAATTTACAAATTAATAATTGCTTACTTTTTTAGTGCTGGTTCTTAACATAAGGTTCATTGAGAAAGAAAAATTGTAGCTTGTGTAGACACTGCAGAATTCTCTCTCTTAAATAGCTGTACACAGTACAGAGGCTTGCCACCACTGCAGCATGCCACCTAACGGAAGATTTCTCCAAATGACTTTTTGGAAAAGAAACTGGTCAAAATCCTAATAGTGGCCTATGTGGATTCTACCTAAGTAGAATTGCCAGTGCTGGGAAAATGCCTAGAATCTTGAGAATTCATGCAGATTAGAAAAACTCACTTTTGTATTGCAAACACTCTACCACATTTGGGTATGTTAGCTAATATAATCTTTGTGATAATCTCACGAAATAATGAGAAAAAATATTATCCTCAGTTTTTGTTTTGTTTTGTTTTTTAATGCAGCTGGAAAAAGTTTAATGACTTTTCCAAATTCCTAGGACTTAAAAGGCAGTATAAGGGAGCTAGTTGAAGTATCCCAAGTATAACATTGACTCTTTTCTTCTGGAATATATTGTCTTCATAAGAAAAGTAGCTGAGTTCTTAGATGAATATGTAATGAATATATATATTTGAATGAAGGAAATACACATTTTATGATTTAGATATTTCTGCAATTTCATTGTTCAAAATTCATTTTAAAAGTCCCCCTGTTGGTGTGGACAAAATTAGCAACTAATTCCATCCTTTATTAAATAACTGCAGTGATTTTCAATGGAGGTCATGAAATTATAGCAAAGGGCCAATCCCAGGGCTCTGGACAGTCTCATTCTTTTAGCACTGCTCAGATTGCCAGAAAGGTACCAAGTATATGCAAGGCTTACCTATAGTTAGTCACCCACAAATTGATCTTATTAAGCCATTAGTGGGCAGGATTTCACTTTTACCATTTCTTACTGATAATAATTTAGAATTTAAGAACCTTAGGAATTTTCCACTTAGTTTTACTTAACTATTTGTGTCTTTAATTTAAAACATTGTTTTTGGAGAAGGATTAAGACAAGCAAGGTTCTCTATAAATGAGGCATTTTGAAATAGACTTCAGTTAAACTAAATTTTTACTCCAATCCAGAATCACGTCAAATGCTCTACCTTATTGTAAGCTCACTATTTTTATAATGCCTTCGCCAAGGATGGCAGAAATACAGAATCATCTATTAAATAAGGAGTGTGTTTTAAACATAATAAATTCATAAGAGATCTGAAAAATGTAAAATTACACAGAAGTAAAAATGGTATTTGAATGAAAATTAATTTTGCATCTATGTAATTTACGTCTATATGTGCATTTTACCTAAAACAGGAAGTAACCAAGCATTTCTGGGTTGGGTGGCCGATAGCTTGGCTCTTCAATCACAAAGAGGTTTTTATATCTGTGCCACTTTTTAAGTTCTTGGAATATTTTGATATCAGATAATCTGGGACTCAAACAATTTCTTTTTCTGGAATACATTGGTCTCTCTTTGTTCTGAAATCATTAATTGGTTACCATAATTCTAATACACTTGCTAACCGGTGAGGTAAGCATACGGACTATTTATTCTGATAAACAGTACGGACAGGAAGCAGAGCCATCTTTACATTATAATACATGCTGTGCAACATGCCCTACTTGATTAAGGAACTAATTTCACTTTTTTGGACTCTAGTATTTACCATGAAGGTGCTTTATAGCATACATTTAATCTTTTCTTTGTTTTTTTTTTTGTCCCTTCTTTGTAGTTATTTGAAATCACAGTGCCTCTTTCTCAAGGCCCCAAACCAGTAACAATCAGTTTTGCCAATCACACTTCCTGCCGATGCATGTCTAAACTGGATGTTTATAGACAAGTCCATTCAATTATTAGACGCTCCCTGCCAGCAGCACTGCCACAGTGAGTATGAATTAAATCTGGTTTCTTCTGCATTCTGTACTAATACAACATTTTCAAGTAAATACAAGGTTATTAAAGGAAGTTTTGTGAAATTTGCTATACTATACATTTCGCATCAAATACAAAACAAAGACAAATTTTTCTTACAGTGCACCATGAAAATAAAATGAAACTGAAGCAAGGGAAGCCCGTTCTGACGGCAAACTACTTCACAGTATAAAGGCAGCATTTCTGTGGAGTAACACACATCCCACTCATGTTCAAGGGTATCAGTCAGGTAGCCTAATTGATTTAACGTTTATGAAGTCAGGTGTGGTAGGTAATTCATAAATGATGTTAAAGCTCAAAGTGCTTATGCCTTGATAAGATTTTAGTCCAAACAAAAAGTAAATATAAATAACTTCATATGCTTTGTCCTCTGATATCTAGGAACTTTCTGCCCCGAAACAGGGATATAAATATTTGTTTTGGGGGGTATCCAATGCCTGTGGATAAACTGACATAATTCTAGCATTAGCAACAAAGTATAAATAAATTGATATATAAATATACTTATTACAAAAAATAGAAAGAAAAACTTCCATTCTAGGAGACTCAGTGATAAATGCAATCTGTCATAAGCGGTCTTCCCCACTGAATCTACCCAGCAGGCTGGAGAGGCAGCCTTTGTCCCAGAGACACTTGAGTAAAATCTGGATAGCCTAATTTGAATGACAGATTCTTTACCCCTTGAAGTGAGAAAGAGCAGATCTTACACCTGTGAATAAATTATGCTGATGGAGCAGAGACACTACCACCTAACTGAACAAGATGACCTAGGTGCAGTTTCATCCCCACCGTCCTGCTGGCCTTGCTTAGCCCTGGTCCCCTCCACAATTCTTTCATTCTGAGAACTTCAGCCAGAAGTTCTCTTATCTGTCTTAGAGTGCTACGTTTGTAATTATATTAGATATAAGAACAGAACTAAAGATGTATTAAATCTCTTTATTTCTACAGTGTTTATAGCAGTGTTTTTTCATTTATTCTGAGGCCTCAAAGTCACACAGTTGTCATTAATTTTTTTTTTTTTTTTTAAACAGAGTCTCACTTTGTGGCCCTCCATAGAGTGTGTGGCGTCACAGCTCACAGCAACCTCAAACTCTTGGGCTCAAGTGATTCTCTTGCCTCAGCTTCCCAAGTAGCTGGAACTACAGGCACTCACCACAATGTCTGGCTGTTTTTAGAGATGAGGTCTTGAACCTGTGAGCTCAGGCAATCCCCCTGCCTTGGCCTTCTAGAATGCTGGGATTACAGGCGCGAGCCACTGTGTGTTCCAATTTGCACTTGCACTTTCTTTACAAGTGTAAATCTGCCATCCTTGCACACTGGGTTCTGCACATACGCCCAGTATGATAAAGGGATCAAATCCTTCCCCCACTTTTGTACAGTGTCACAAGTAAGTTTCCAAGGTATCATTTGTTTCATTAGTCTAACCTGAAACAGTCTGTGGCTCCCCAGTGCTCACAGAGCCAAGAGATCTCGCCAGCCTGCTCTGCGCCAGCCCCTTTCCCATTTTGTCTCCCACTGTTCAGCCCTGGCTGTGTTGCACAGTGTCTGGTTCCCTGAACACCAAGCTCATTTCCTGCTCTGTATCTTGTTTCTATTCCTGCCCTGGCTCGAAATCAGTTTCTTTTCTGCCTCTCCAAAGCCCTTTCCATTTCTCAGAGTTCAGATACAGGTCTGTCCCCTGCATCTGTCTCATCCGTATCCCACAGCTACCTCTGCTTCTTGAACACCCACAGCCGTTACTGACTGACCCTGCTCATGCATGGCCTTAGCGGGGTCTATAGTGCTGCATGTGAGACCAATTGTGAGGTTTAGGGGAGCTTTATTTCTCCACAATGCCAAGCTAATAACACTAAAAAATAATCAAGCTGATGCTGTGCGCTCACCCTGTATGTACGTCATCTCATCAGCCATCCCAGCAGTCACCCATGCGGTCGGCTCTGGTATTCACCTTCCTTACAGATAAAGCAGGCACAGGCACAGTCTCCACTGTGGGCTAAACAGCATGTGTAAAGGCTTGTGGAATAAAACAGAAGACTGTCCAATTGCCTTTCATAACATTTGGCATGCTTCATTTTCTTCATTATTTATTCATATAACTGCTACCCTAAATGCCGTTGGAAGTCAACAAACAGACGGTTGTACCAAAAAGGAGCCTGGCCTTGGAGTAAAAGCCAGATCTGAATTCAGGTCGGCCACTGAGTAGCTGTTTGTGGTCGGGTGGGTATTTCATGTCTCCGAGCTTGAGTCTGCTTGTGTAAGAACCGTCAAGCTGTAGAGAGGGCTGAATGAAACACGGATGTTGTGCAGCACTGAGCCAAGTGTGGCTTAAGAGGGGTCACTGAGGGGCGGATTTATTATTGTGAAGATCCGAGTCTGACTCGTTTACTTGTCCCCATGTTGTCCAGTGGGGTTTTTTTCACCACTATCTATAAGAAATACATTTTGTATTCTAAACCCTTATGTGTATCGCATGTGTATATAGACAGTTTTACATATAGCATGTATATATGTAATAGAATTTTAAAATTACATAACTACATAACTTTACATATGGTCAGTCATATATAAGTAAAAAAACCAAATTACCATTTGAAAGACTTTCCCCCATAGTAGTGCTGCTCAGCCTGCATTAGCACCCCCTGCAGATTCTTTTAAAACATTTTTTTCTAACCACTTCCCCCATGAAGCTTTAATACCACAAATATGCTGTGTATCTGTTTATGCTGTGTGTGTATCCGTGCTTTACACATAAAAAGGAAGGAGCTTCTTTCAGTGTAGGGTTATAATGACAAAACTTTTAAGTTAAAAGTTAAGTTGAAAATTTTAAATCTGTTAGCAGCTAATATAACTTTATGCCCATATTTGCCAAGAGACTTTAAAAGGAATTTATCTACTAAAATAAATTGTAATATATCAAATTACATACACAAAGTAGCAATTGATTTGCATTGTTTGTAAAGAAGTAAAATTCAGTCATTAAAGGACTCTTTTGTAAAACGGATCATCCATAAACTGTCAAATCACAAAGATCAACAAAGAATGCTCCAGATAGTGGGAGGACAGAGATGTCCTTGGCTGCCTCTGACCTCAGAGCACTCACAGTCAGAGAGAAGAGGCACACGTTTTCTCATCGTGTGCCACACACAATCTATGTTCCCACTGACCCTGCCGCAGGCCTGCATTCAGGACATACCTCATATAGCACAGGGCCTGGGAGGATAAACTCACCTTTCTCATCTACAAAATGATACAAGATTAAGAATGTTACATTTAAAAGTGTAGTATTTATAACCTAACCCTCATAATCTGCCCAGCAACCTTCTATGATACTATGTTACCCTGACGTTACCTAGCAGTGTCCTATAATAGGAACGACCCCTACTCATAGGAGCACTGTGTGGTGTGTAACTAGCAGCCAGTGTTACCTGCAAGCACAGTGCCTGGCATACAGAAAGTGCTGGATAAACCATGGCTGCTGTTTTTAAGAACGTCTTACAAATGAGGAAATTGAGTCTTAATGTGTACAATGCTAAACATCTAAAAAACTGCCAGACAAAGATAAAAATTCAAGTCACTGTATCTCTGACACCCACGCTTCCTCCCCGGTATCTAGAGCATCTCTAGTATTGATAGAAAACTTTCTGATCCCAGTATCAGAGTTGTCGTCATCTCAGAGGGAAGAGCAATTTCCTCCAGCAGAGGCAGCTGCTACAATGTCAATATGCATATTGATGTTCTCAGGATGATTTTCTTCTCTACAGTCATCTCCTTTTATATTTTCTGTACACCGAGCTCCCTGTGTTCCAGGCCCCATCTTTATGGACAGAGCCATCTTCGGTGCCGTGGGGCCACCTGAGGCTTTGTGTGGCAGGAGTTATGTCTGTTTATTCAGTCATCATACTTCTGTCATGTCTTCTGTCTGTAGAACTCTGTACTAGGAAATCTGGGGCACTAAGGAGGAATATAATGCCTTGACCACAGGAATTCGTGCACCAGAGTAAAGGCAGGTGTTTCTAACAAGTGTAGACAGCATGGCTGTGTTCCTCCACTCAGCCACTCTGAACAGCGTTTGTGCCGACTAATAACGCACCAGGCCTCAGGGATGTAAACACAGAAACAGAATCACTGCTCCAAAAGAAATCTCATACTCGAGTCTAGCGTGTAAACACACAACTGGAATCAGGATGGCAATGTGACTGTGTGGAAGGGGACAGAAGGGACATATGTGAGTCCAGAGAGAACAGCAGAATCACATACCAGGTTGGAAACTTTAGTTGGTGAACTCTTTCTAGAGAAAGTGCTACACATGTCACTGGTGATTATCACAATGGTTGCCTTCGAGGTCCTCCCTTGGGGGACGCTGTGTACCAACACTAGGACCTGGTCCATCCTTAAAAGCCCTTTACTAGGATGAGTTTGTGAACTTAATTGTCAGACCTCGTATGCTATGCCATGGATGAGCTTTTTCCTTTGAGACAGGGTCTTGCTCTATCACCTGGGCTAAAGTGCAGTGGTGTCATAATAGCTCACTAAACCTCAAAATCCTGGGCTCAAGCTATCTTCCTGCCTCGACCTCCCAAAGTCTAGGATTATAGGCAGGTGCCACCATGTTTTGGGCCTTTGGGCCTTTTCTTAAAGTCTTCTGGGACCACTAAAATGTCTCTGTAAGGGTGTGGTAGATGCATGTTTGCATTTCAGAAAGAACAGCCCTATGGCAGGTGATGTGTGTACAGGAGGTGGGAAAATTTGGGAGGAAGCCTTTTAAGTAACCCAAGAGAGTTATTTAGAAGTTTAGTAGTTAGAATGGAGGCCACGGCAACAAAAAGGGGGGGTGGAAAGAAAAGAGAAATGGTGTCTGAGATCCAAGAAGACAGGAAGAGGGCGCTGCATGGGGAATGACACAGAGGGAGCAGCGGATGGGACAGTGGATGCAATTGCCAAAGAGAGAGGCTCCCTGCTCACAGGGAGGGCCAGCTGGGAGGCCTGGTCTCTGCCTGCAGCGTTCCTCAGGAACTCAAGTGGCAGGTAGAACGGCTGGAAGATTTGAAGGGAACCAAGGGAAATATGGAAGTAGGGGGAGGAGCCACAGGTGGAATAAGGGGAAATGAAGGGTTTAAGAAACTTGGAGAACTGGTGGAGTCTGTGCAAGAGAGTGGACAATTAGGATAAAAGCTGGAAAGAAAAATTACTTCCAAGTCATAAAGATAGGAGTTAGGGAAGGAGGAAGTGGTGAGAGGTCAAATATCAGAAAAGTTCAGAAAGACCAGGACCGACCTGTCAGCTGCAGAGCAGGACATGGAGATGTACTAGGAGCAGAGAGGGAGAAGGGTTTTGACAAAGGAGTGTGAACAAAATTCCCATTTACGTACCAGAACCAGAACCACAGGAAGTAAATCTTCTCAACACCACACAACTAGAAAGGTAGCAACGCAGATGTTCAGACTCACTTTGTTTGGATCTAATCCCTGTTGGGATGTAGTCATAATTGCATTTTTTGGTTTTTCATTGAGATGTAATTTTGCATATGTATTTATTGTAGACGTCCACCACCCCAAACATTTGTCCTTTATGTTGGAAACATTTCAAATCTATTCTCCTATTTTAAAATATACAGTATTAACTGTTGTCACCTACTGTGCTGTTGAACACCAGAACTTTCTCTTAACATTATTTTTTAATCCATTAACTAACATCTCTTCACTGCTCCATCCTTCCCAGCCTCCAGCATTGGTCACCCTACTTTCTACCTCCATGAGATCAACTTCAGTAGCTCCCACATACGCGTGAGAACGCGTGGTAATAATTGTCTTCCTATGCCTGGCTGATGTCATTCTTTTTATGGTATATATGGCACCATATATATTTTTTCTTTATTTTAACTTCTTTAAAATTAAACATATACACATAGTGAAGAACAGAATGTACCCCTCCCCCTCAATTTCTGATTTAGAGGCTGTTTTGTCATATTTACTCAAGATACAGCCTGAAGCCCCGGTCTCCACTGTGATAGGGCCATTCCCACGGGTAACCATGACCCTGAGGTTGGGTCATTCTCATTCTTTTCTCTTTTTGTGGCATCTGGATCTGTTCACTTACCACAAGAGCTGCTGTCGTACAGCTTTGAGTGTTTTAAATTTCAGGGTAAAGAACTGACATTCACCTTTTCCTCTTGGCATTGTGTTTTAGAGATATAATCATATTAGCATCTGTAGGCCTCATTCATTTAATAGCCATGCAGTATTCTATTAAATAAAATTTTTATTTTCTTGAATGATAGTATTCTATAAGGACATCAGTACACTGCAGATGAGGAAAAGAGAGCAAAGGAAAGAGACAACAGACAAGTTCCCTGGAGTTCACAGTAGTGAATTTATTGGTTAATTTTAGCACATGATACTTCTGGATTTATAACCAAGTGATTCGATACTGAATATCTTTATTTATATTCTACTTTTGGTAAAGATAGGGTCTTGATCTTGCTCAGGCTGGTCTTGAATTCCTGAGCACAAGCTATCCACCTGTCTCAGCCTCCTAGAGTGCTGGGATTACAGGTATGAGCCACTGAGCCTGGCAAAGCTGGAAAATATATTAATGTAATTATTAAAAAAGAAATCACACCTATAATGCCAGCACTGTGAGAGGCTGAGATGGGAAGTCCCTTGAGTCCAGGAGTTCAAGACCAGCCTGGTCAACATCATGATGGCATGGTCATGGTGTACACCTGTAGTTTCAGTTACTCAAGAGGCTGGAGGTTCATGTAAGCCCAGGAATTCAAGGTTACGGTGGGCTGTGGTCATCCCCACTGCCACAGAGGAAGACTTTTTTGAGACAAAAGATAATAAATAAGAAAGGTGTATCATCACGTTGGCTGTGACCTGTGAAACTTTCTTAGCAGATCCAACATACACATCCTGTCTCCTTGTACTCAGTGTCCGTTTTAGGATGTCTCCCGTGATCCGCACAGTCTGCCAATCTGTGCTGCTGCTCAGCACTCGTCGTCACATAATGGTGTCTACAGTATTGAGCTTGAAAAATGTAAATAAATATTTCCACTGGTGTCTGCACCAACATCAGTTGAAAAATGAGGCCGTGAGAGATTTTATACACACACACTCTCCATTAAAATCCAAAACCCCCTCTATTGGGTGAACTCTAGGAAATGTTCTGCCCCTGGAAAGACCTAGAAGTAATGTAATTGGATGCCATTGAAATCCTAAGTGATAGTCTCTTAATGCCATTTTCCAGCACAGAATTAGGGCTGCTCGAAGGGATGGCTTTCTGCAGGGGTGGAGGAGAAAATAATCAGGTCATCCGTCCCTCCCTGAGGGGCTCCTGGGAGGGTCAGACAGCAGCAGACAGTGGGGCATCCTTCTCGGCACTGATGAAAGTCTGTGGGTTCTAAGTCTCAGAAAAACAGGAGGAGGAAAGGAGAAACGAAGAAAGAGGGAGCCAGACAGGGAAGGAAGGGCTTCAAAAATAATCAGACATGGCCTCTGATACCATTTTGGTGAGCACCAAAGAGTAGAAATTGGGCATTAACGGGGCCTGGACAGCTGCGAGAGTCTGGGCTTCAGAGGTCAGTTGGTACAGGTGTGTGTATCCAGAGGGCCCCCCCCCAGCATTATTTTAAAAAGCCACTTAAATAGTTACCCAAAGAGATTAATAAAATAAAGGCACACCTACTTTTTTTTTTTTTTTTGAGACAGTCTCACTTTGTCACCCTGGGTGGAGTGCTGTGGTGTCATAGCTCGCAGCAATCTCAAACTCTTGGGCTCAAGCTATTTTCTTCCCTCAACCTCCTGAGTAGCTGGGACTACAGGCACCCGCCACAATGCCAGGCTATTTTTAGAGACAGGATCTCGCTCTTGCTCAGGCTGGTTTCAAACTCCTGAGCTCAAGCAATCACCTGCCTCGGCCTCCCAAGTGCTGGGATTATAGGTGTTAGCCACTCTGCCAAGCTAAAAATAATGGCATACAACTTTATGCAATGACAGATAAAGATGCTTATAATGTGTTATTTAGTAGAAAAGAAATTTCAGAATAATATAAAAGGTATTACCCCATTTTTCCCCACAAACTAACACACTGCGATTATCCAAATAGACATATTTGCCTTAAAAAGATGAAAGTCTACAGAATCATGTGAAGTCCATCCGCTCAGTGGTCACCTCTAGGACCGGAATTTGACAGCAGGTGTGGGTGGAGTTAGTTTGAGAGGGAACTTTTGAGTTTCATTTCATATGTTATATTTTTAATAGCTTTTGGGCAAGCATGTGTTGCTTTGTAACACATACATGAGGAAAGAGATGACCCTGTCATTGTATCAGACACACTTTTGCTTCACCCCATCTATCTCTCCAAAGGTGTCAGGCGGCCAACAAGACCTGCCCTGCAGAGTACAGGTGGGACGGTCGCTTCTGCAGATGCCTGGCTCAGCAGGACTTGGTTTTTGCCTCAGACACTGGAGATGGTAAGCAGAATGGTGTTTTAAAGACTAAATGCTAAGGGGTCTGCATTTTGACAAACACATTTTAATATTAAAACCACATTGACAATATTCAGACCATCATTCTTCGGCTAAATTACTACAAAGAGAAGACATTTTCTACTTCCTGTTGGCATCATTTAAACTGTTTTGTAAGGGAACATAGCCGTGTTTGCACACCACCCTTTAATGGAAAACATAAAAAGGAATGTGCTTTTAAATGCTTTTTAATTCTCATGCCACACCCAGAACCGAGTAAGGTAAGATGCTCTCACTGTGTTTGTCTAGACTCCGCCGAGGGATTCCGTGACGTCTGTGGGCCAGACAAGGAGCTGGATGAAGAGACGTGTCAGTGTGTCTGCAGAGGGGGGCTTCGGCCTTCCAGCTGCGGACCCCACAAAGAACTAGACAGAAACTCATGCCAGTGTGTCTGTAAAAACAAACTTTTCCCCAGTTCATGTGGGGCCAACAGAGAGTTTGATGAGAACACGTGCCAGTGTATATGTAAAAGAACATGCCCAAGAAATCAACCCCTAAATCCTGGAAAATGCGTCTGTGAATGTACAGAAAATCCCCAGAAATGCTTCTTAAAAGGAAAGAAGTTCCAACATCAGACATGCAGGTACGACACCTTCAGAAACAGTATTCATTTGTCTTCCTGGAAATACATTTTCAGCCAAAAGCAGTCGCCTGTCACAATAGGCTAGTAAGTTCTGAAAGACAAATTGTGGTATTTTTCACCCAATGCTGAGCTCGCATGAGGCTGGGTTTGCTCCCAACAAAGCACAACAGAGGGCTGACCCAGTCCCCACAGGTGACAGAGGTAGTTTCCGCTGTGTCGGGCCTATTCCTACTCCAGTTCCCCAAAGATAGGTTCACTCACTGGAGCAGTGGGCCCGCTGACAGCCTGGGGATTCGCCCTTTCATGACTACTGGGAATTGAAGTCTAGGGGACACAGTGCCTCTCACTCCCTGCCTCAGGCATCCCCTGTTTCACCTGGAGCCCAGGTGGAGGAGGGACAAGTGAGCCACCATCATGCATCCAGATGCCCACGGGGACAGCATGAGGGTGAGGCTGGTCCCTGGGGACTGCCGTCCGCCGTGGCTGGGTTTTATTGCCTAACGTCTGGGTCCCCTACGAGTCCCAGACTCCAGTGGATTCTGCCCTGTTTCCTGTGATCGCAGTAAAGCATCTGGCTTTAAATATTCACTTGAAATTCCTGTCCTTTCCCCCACAAAGCGGAGAGCACTTCAAAAGGCGTGCTGGTTACTGTGCACGGTCTTTCCATCAGCAAGATTTTTGTTTTAAGGGCTTTTCCTTCCCTCTTACCTGTTGTAATTCTAACCATGAACTTTTATAAACCTCTGAACAATTTCATGATACAGTTAGAATTTTATTCTAATTTGAAATGTAGAAAAACGCAGAGGTGGCTTGGTGGCGTATGAATCCCCTGCCTGGTCATTAACGACAGTGTGTTCCTCTGTGTCTCTTCAGTTGTTACAGACGGCCGTGCACAAACCGACCGAAGCCTTGTGAGCTGGGACTTTCCTTTAGTGAAGAGGTGTGTCGCTGCGTCCCCTCATACTGGAAACGGCCACATATGAGCTAGACTGGACCATTGTTCAGTTCATCATTTTTCTGTCTTGGAAAACTGTGTTGCCACATTGAACCTGTCTGTGAACAGAGAGACCTGTGGGCCCGTGTTGCCAAGGACAGACTCTTTCCTAAACCACCTGGGGACCAGCACAGAAAGGGACTGCAGCCCATCTGCAGAGGCCTCTTATAAGGACCAGTGTCTTGCCAGTGACCCAACAGCTGAAGTTTTTCTCTTGTGTTTTTTTTTTTAAATAATGACTATATAATTTATTTCCACTAAAAATATTGTTTCTGCATTCATTTTTTTGTAGCAATAACAATTGGTAAAGCTCACTGTGATCAATATTTTTATATCATGCAAAGTATGTTTAAAATAAAATGATAATTGTATTATAAGCTGGTAAGTTCAGTCCATTGCCATCTCATGCAGTAAACAAAACTGCAATCATAAAAACATTTCCCTCTGCCTTTTTCTTTTACTCTAACCAGATGTCAGGTGTTTGGTTGCTATGAGGAAGTATGATCCTCTAAAGTAGTGGTTCTCAACCTTCCTAAAGCCGCAGCCCTTTAATCCATTTCCTGTGGTCGCCATCCACAGGTTGAGAACCCCTGCTCTACAGGAAAGCTGCAGAGGAACAACAGTAGCTATTATCACATTTTGGTTAAATTCATGTCTTACTGTTTTAATGATCGTAAACATTTCATCACATGATGCTTTTCAGTTTATAACCAAGTGAATCAATACACAGTATCTTCATACGATGGTCCACTCAGCACATCCACGGGATTGAAAGTTAGTCAGTGAGCTGGGAAAACCCTTAATCTCGGTAGAAAAGCCTTCCATATGAAAAAGGCTTTAAAATATTTTCTCAAACAGAATCTTTCCAAATATTTAACAACTTCTGATCAGCTAAAATACTTCTTGCAAGCTAAAGTGCTTCTTCCTATTACATTTAAAGTAAACTGGAATAATATTTAAATGTTGCCATATGCCATGAAGGAAATATTTCAGCCACCCAACTGAAGAGCAATGCTTCATTTTTAAAAGGACATCACACTACAAAAACTTCTCTCTGGGAATAAATACTAACATTTTGCCTGCGTGAATACAACCAAATGTGTGGTTTGTTAAAGTTATTTGCTAGTGTGACATAGCTACTGTATAACAATGATCAGTCCTGAGAGGGGAAAACTTCTACACAAGTATGTGAAGGTAACTCTCCAGAAGGCGGCAGACTTAATATGTCAACAAAAATATTTTTAACTGGTTTAGGGATACAAAATCTTAGTGTTTATCATCTATCTGTTTTGTTACAACATAAATATTTCATTAGGAGGTTGATGCCTGAAAAATACCCTGAAGGCTTTTAGTACTTTTTTAAAAAGGTTTCACGTGCAGCATTTACTAAATTCCAATTAAATGCTCTGCCCAACCCTAACATCTAGTTCATGAAGACTTTTTACATACTCAAAAAGGAAAAAAGACTTCTGAAACTCTCATTCTAGATTGGTTGACCATCTTCCTATTTTTCACTAAAGCTGACTCCAGCTGACAACATATACATGCTGCGTGTTTGTACGGCTAAGGTCTGCACAGGAAAAAAAATTCACAACAGTTAGATTTCTTAAAATCTCCTCAAAAGAACAAATTCAGGAGTGAAAACAGAGGCAAAGTTAGAATGAAAACAGCCTCTTATCTGACAGGGGCACAAGCCAAAGTGCATAAAATGTCCATCATCTTTGAAAGCTCAGGTTCGGCTTGTCATTTTCAACTCATTTGAGCCCAAAATGAAAGCAAACAAACATCATCTATGTCATCTGCTACTGTTCATCTGCTCACTTTTAGATTTGATACATTTAAAATAGATTCTTAGTAAAATCAGAACAAATTCTGTCAGTAAGCACCGGAGGCCCCATAAGGCATATTTGAACCTGATACAGTGACTCGCGTTGTCAGATTAAAAGACAATCCAAGCTCTGTGTCGACCAGAAGTTTCTCTTGGTATACGCGTAAACCAAAAAGGAAGACATCACTAGACAAAAAAAGAAGGCCAGAAGCATGCCATTTAGATGTGTTCCTGGAGACGTAATTATCTTGACCAAAAGCAAGAGTAACAAGAACAAGGATAACACGTCATTAGCAGCACCTGCAAACAACTGTCTGCGGACCATAAAAATCCCACTTGGACACAGCTCCTCTTCAGTGAGTTGATGGACTAGAGATAAAGCTGAATGATTATTTAGAATATTACCAAAGGTGATTTGGCAAGAAAGTTAAAAAAATTATGGTGAGAATGTTCACAAACTGTGAAAGAGTCCCAAGATACGGATCTAAAGGATGAAGCTGAGGAAATGCTGTAAGCTCCCCACAGTTAATACGTCCACATCTTGGGAAGTTTATAAACAGAACAGTATGTCCAGAAACCAAATAGTCCACACTCAGTTTAAAAGACTTAGGTAAAAATGTTTTGTTAAGCAGTTGCAAGTATATTTATTATTAGTATTATTTTGGAAGATAGTTTTGGCATTATTCTAACTGCTTGAGAGAAACAGATTCCATTATTACAATTTCTAAAAATAACCTTTGTCTTCTCTATCAACACCACTCACAGCAAGAGGCAGAGTGGTGGACACAGACCTAATTCACTGGCACACTCAGGATGCCCATTAAGGAACAGAGAGGGCTGTGCATTACTGTGTGGGCTGCGGACTTTCCCTGGCGAGCCCCTGTATAAGGAGGAATTTTACTCAGGGTGGGACAGGAGCAGAGACACAGGACGGGGAAGACTTTGTGTTGTGGTGACTGTTCCAGCTACTTACTACTGAATCTTCTGCAACTCCTACGCCTGCAGGTGCTGTACTCATCTGCAAAGTGCCGGGGTTGCACCCCCTTCTCTACTTTATTCTGCTCTGCCCAAAATCTGTGCTTTCATTTTCAGATTTCTCAAAGGATAAAATTACAAATGAGAGGTGACATAAAAATAGTATTTCACACTGTTCCAGAAGAGGGCATGGATGTGTCTGATTGTTAGATAGTAGCTGAATTCTAGAAAGTTCTGAATAAATCTATCATTGTATCTGAAAAGCACATACTGTGCACCCAAATGGCCACTTAAGGAATTCAGTAATTCATAAAAATAATTACTTATGAGATTAGTAGTTTGTTCATGTGTGTGAATTTTTGATATATTGGGTATTTTTTTTTTTTTTTTTTTTGGCCGGGGCCAGGTTTTTGAACCCATTACCTCCTGTATATGGGGCCGGCACCCTACTCCTTTGAACCACAGACACCGCCCTATATTGGGTATTTTTAAGCAGGAAATAATTATCTTATGGAAAGTCAACCAGTTGCATGTGATTTTTTCATTCTTTTGCTAATAACTCATGGCTGAGAGACACAATAACAGCTGTGGATAGGGAGTCGTACACTAGGTTTTTAATCTCCACATCTCAATCTGTGTAGGAGGGAGTTGACTTAGAATTGTGTATGACATCCTGGCTCTGAAGTTACATACAGTTTATATTAAACTATATGCAGAAGAGAATCAAACCAGAACATTTTAGGAACTTCAGGGATACACCATTCTTGAGACTAGTGACCCTTTTAAATTCGTGTTTTAAATTTTTTTCATGACCAGGTATGGTAAGTGGCTCACACCTGTAATCCAAGCAATCTGGGAGGCTGAGAAGGGAGAATCACCCGAGCTCAGGAGTTTGAGACCAGCCTGATCAACAGCAAGTCCTAGTCTCTACTAAAAAATAGAAAAAGTGGTCGAATGTTGTGACAGGCACCTATGGGCCCAGCTATTCAGGAAGCTGAGGCAGGAGGATCACTGGAGCCCAAAAGTTTGAGGTTGCTGTGAGCTATGACTCCACAGCACTCTACCCAGGGTGACAAAGAGAGACTCTATCTCAAAAAACAAAATAAATTTTTCATGTAATAAATTATAAAACTCAACCTTCTACGTATAGTTCTAATTCTTAACTCCTAACAAATTTAGACAGTTTAGAGAATCATTCCTCCTGATTTTTTCATGTCAAAGGTGATCACATAGAGACATTGAAAATTTTTTTGCAAATATCTTGAAAATTTAGAAAATTATGCAATTTTCATAAGATAACAAAAATGGGGACTGCCTGTGCATTCTTTGCAAACCTCAACCAAATAACAGTGTGTATAATCCAGGCCTTTGAAGCAGAAAGTGACTTCCGATGTTGGTCCCATCTGGCCTGCTGATGACAGGACTTGATTAGGAATTGCTGCCATGTCACCAGGACCTGCTGTCTGCACGATTGTTAAGGATGGCATTCAGAATGCTCCGAGGCTGCCTACAGTGTCACCCCCAGGGGTCGGTTCTGCAGCAGACTGGACGGGACAGGACTGTCCACAAAGACAGTGACCACTACTTTCATTTGACAGAATTGACTGTGAGACATGATTCAAAACTTCTTCAAAATCCACTAATGAGTGACTGGATAAGAACTCTAAATTGCATCAAACAGAAATACTTAATTTTACAAATAAAATATGTAAATACTTTTAAAAGGAGAAAACAATTTCCAGGAGTATTCAACACTCCAACACTTTTACAGGACTTTATAACAGTATTTTAGTGTCACATTAAATTTGTGGAATTTTTTTCTTTTTAAGGAAGCTGTATATAGTTGTAGTGTTTTTGAAAATTAACCCTTTTATTCAAATGCATTTATTTAGGTTCAGTGGGATTTTTATATTGGGAATATCATCACACCGGTATCAAACGTAATTGTATTCTTTCAATTTACAGAGAACCCTCTTCCTTGGTGGGAGCACTGTACCTTTAAACACCTGCTGTCCAGACCAGTCACCCTCCTGCCCAGCCTGGCTCCTGCCCCTCCCCACACTTCATACCTGTGCTCACCCTCCTGCCCGGCCATGGCTCCTGCCCCTCCCCACACTTCACACCTGCACTCACCCTCCTGCCTGGCCTGGCTCCTGCCCTCCCCACACTTCACACCTGCACTCACCCTCCTGCCCCTCCCCACACTTCATACCTGCGCTCACCCTCCTGCCCCTCCCCACACTTCACACCTGCTTTCTGAGCAGTGTTCTTCACAGCATGCTTTCTTCTATCACCTATTTTTATTTTTTTATTGCCTATTCTTCTTTAACATTCACCTTAAGCCCTGAGTATTTTCTTTCTTTCCTCCTGTGCCCTGATGTTTCCACACTGCAGTATTTTTTGGACACCAATGCCCAGTGATGTGGGAGCCCAAGGAGGGGAGAGGGCACCATGAATAAGGCAGGATTTGGCTGTCTCAGATGAGATGCTATCAGCCTCCTCCTTCTGATTCTACCCTGCACCTTGGACTGACAGACTGATTTCCATGTTAATAGCATTTCTTGACATTGATGATATTTTTGAGATTTCTGCTCCTCATAGAGTACACAGTCAATAAAGGGTCATAGGCCAAGTGCCGTGGCTCCCACCTGTGAGTGTAGGGGACAGTGTGGGGGACAGCTGTAGTCCCTACTAAAAATAGAAAAACTAGCAGGGTGTGGTAGGCATCTGCAGTCCCAGCTACTCAGGCGGCTGAGGCAGGAGGATCACTTAAGTCCAGGAGTTTGAGGTTGTTGTGAGCTGTGACACCACAGTACTCTACCCAGGGCAATAGTGTCTCAAATAAATAAATGGTCATAGATCAGCACTTGGAATTAGTAATGAGGGAGTGAGGGAGGAAGGAAATGAAGGACAAGAGAAAGCAGAAAGGAAAAATAGAAAAACGAGAAAGGGTGAGAAAGGAAAATAAGAAAAAAGAACACTAGAATTCTAAGGAAAGAAAATGAAGATATCTCATGACCTTCTGGAGCAGGGATAAAGGAAGGCATGGAAACTTCTGGAAATGTATGGAGATATTTCTGCAATTTGTGAATAAGAATGGCAAAGGCAAAATGATATCTGTTGAATGGTTTTTGAATTGAATGATGGTATTTATGAAGTAATGTAACTACCATGATGCTTGTAGGAAAATTTCAACAGTAAAGGTCTGAATTAAAACACTGAAAGATATTTGGCAGGAAACGATTTCAGTCTTGTGCACGTGGAGTCTGAACGTCACATCACTCACAGCCATTCATATAATGGGTACTGCTCTTCAGGAGGCGTGGAAACATGGGGTGTCTTCATCTCCAGATTTAAAAGACAGATGTGTTTAGGTGGAATTTCAGATCACATGAGAATGTCATCATAATTTTTTTTCTAACAAGGCACATGACTGTTTTGCCCTTGTGTGAGAAATGCACAAGCTTTATAGTCATGTCACATCTGGCTGAGCAGCCACGACTCACAATGCACTTTATGGGGCATGTAGGGGAGACCCCTTCCCCCACCTGATCATGGGGATACGTCTATCCCTGGGCTTTGATCAGTTAGATAGTGGAGGTTGCAGAGTTCATTTACACAATCCAATCCCTTCTCTGGACCTGAGATAATGCCAGGAATTTAGGTTGTTGTAGAGGTTTACCTCTTATTTTTAAAAGTAAAATTTTTTTAAAAAAAATAAAAGTAAACTCATTTATATCCCTGAACTGTTAAAAGCCTTAGATTAACACAGGCCACATGAACACATGGGGCAATACTCTTAATTTCCACAGTGACATTTAATGTGTATTCGATGGAGTCCTGGGCTGGACACAAAAATCTACTCCTGATTCATACAGAGCAGCCTGCTTTAATCTGTTTTATGTCAAATTGTTGGTAGAAAAGATTTCACATTTTCCCCAAACTCTTTGCTAATTCTCTGTCAAATTACTGCTCTGAGGTATGACATTTACCTGATAAAATTACTTTACCAACCTCTTATTCTCTGTCAAAGGCATCACTTCCCACACATGGCTACTCATCATGCCCAAACACTCTGGAACCTCCAGCTCAGCTTATATCCAGTTCATCTTTGTGCTTTGGTCAAATGCTATCAACTAAGTGTATTTATTTAATGACCTCACTTACAGCCTACAAAGGTTTTCCCCATAAATTCTCTGTTCTAAGCAGCACGGCTACAGCATTTTGCATGGGGGAAAGGTGTTCTTTCCCTCTCGTGGGGAAAAGCATAGAGGCTTTGGTTGGGGAGGGGCTTTGATGTTACAGAAATTTGACACAATTTATGAAGAGGACCCATTGCTAATTGGCAGCAACAAGCAACAACAAAAATAAATGGAACCTGATCAAGGTAAAAAGCTTCTGCCTAGCTAAGGACACAATCCACAAAGCAAATAAACAACCTGCAGAATGGGAGATGTTTGCATGCCAAGAATCTGACAAGGGGCTAGTGGCCAGAATATACAAAGAACTCAAGGAAATCAATAAAAGAAAACAACCCCATTAATCCCTGGGCAAGAAACATAAACAGACCTATCTCCCAAGACAGATGAATGGCCAAAAAATGCATGAAAACATGCTCATGTCCCTGACCATCAGAAAAATGCAAATCAAAACCACTCTGATGGCTCAGCTCTTATAGCTCAAGCCGCTAGGGTGCCAGCCACCTACACTGGTGCTAGTGGGTTCTAATCTGACCTGGGCCTGCCCAACAACAATGACAACTACAACCAAAAAATAGCCGGGCATTGTGGCAGGTGCTTGGGAGTCCCAGCTACTTGGGAGGCTGAGGCAAGAGAATTGCTTAAGGCCAAGAGTTGGAGGTTGCTGTGAGCTGTGACACCATGGCACTCTACCCAGGGCGACAGCTTGAGACTCAGTCTCAAAAAACAACAACAAAAACAACAACAACAAAAACCACTCTGAGATATCACCTAACCCCAATGAGAACAGCCCACATCATAAGGTTCCAGATGCTGGCTTGGATGTGGTGAGAAGGGAACACTTTTACACTGCTGGTGGGACTGCAAACTAATACAGCCTCTTTGGAAAGAAGTGTGGAGAATCCTCAAAGAACTCAAGTTAGACCTCCCATTTGATCCTGCAATCCCATTGCTAGGCATCTACCCAGAAAAAAAAAATCATTTTATCATAAGGACATTTGCACTGAAATGTTTATTGCAGCTCAATTCACAATCACAAAGACACGAAAACAACCCAAGTGCCCATCAACCCATGAATGGACTAACAAACTGTGCACCATGGAGTACTATTGAGGCATAAAAAATAGTGGAGACTTTATATCTTTTGTATTTACCTGGATGGATTTGGAGAACATTCTCCTAAGTATCTCAAGAATGGAAAAGCAAACATCCCATGTGCTCAGTACTAATCTGAAAATAGTAGATCCACAACTCAAAGCCCACACGAGAGAAACACACATTAAATTCAAGAAGGGGGAGTGGGGGCAGTCAGCTCCCACCCACCGGGCACAGTGTGGGTGTCTATGGCACCTCTTAGGTGAAGGGCTCAACTGTGAGTCAGACTCTACCTTATGAACACAAATACTATAACTTAATCATATGTGCCCTTACGTTAATCCAAAAAGAAAGAAAGAAGCAGCATTACTGAGCTGGAGATAAAAAGGATAAAATATCTGTATGTATAAACTAGATTTTGCTCTCAAGTTAGATTTAAAATTCTCTGTCTAGTTTGTACATCAAGGCGCCTCACATGGTAATGAGCTTACATTGAACCCTAAACCTGCCTACTTTCATGCATTACCAATATAGATATTAAATTAGAGGAAGAAACTCTGGGGATACTGTGGCAATTTATAAATGATTTTCCAATCAAAAAATACATGCTGATGACTTCACCCAGCATTTGGGATTCTACAAGTGAGCAAGAATCAAAGCCACAGTTGTTGATTTCCAAAGGAAGTCCCTTAATTCCTTGGTTGCTGTTTACAGAATCAGCAAATACGTTAGTTTAAAACAGTGCCTGACCCACAATGAGCGCTCAATAATTTTTGTAATCTTTGGAAATTTCAAATGTCAAATTCTCTTTCTATCTAGAATGATAACTTTGGGAAATTCAGCCTCATTTACAAAATACAATGGAAAATTCTAAGAGGGGGGAAACATAAGAAAATGTTAGTGTTAAGCCAGGCATCAAGTTTTAGAATCTGAATTTAACACCACTTGTGATTTTATAACACAAGGCTGTGGTGCATTTTAGAATCAGTTATATTTTTGTCAAATCAGGTCATGAAACTTCATGCTTTAAATTTATCTACTGCAACTTTTTACCCTTTAATATGTTTAAAAAAATAATAAAAGCACCGAGACTGGAGGGCTAGCTATGAAAGATCGAGATAAATATTCCAAGAATGAGGGACAGTTTTGACTGAAGAAAACATGTTTTTAGTAAAACACGGAGAAAGGAAATGGATGCAATTAAATTTAAAGAGCATGTAAATATTAATGACATTAAGTTGAAAATAAACTCTTTATCCTAATTCCTACTTAAGAATTTCTCATATCCTTTCGGTGGGAATTTTATTAACTTTTAATAAAAATAACTTTTATCACAAACCTTAGAAATTTAGTTTACATCAGAACTTTCGAACATTAACTATGAGGGATTGTTAATGCATTTTTTAAAGGCACCACATCTGGAAAATGTCACCGTGCAATGCAGAATGTTCCTGCAGACCGAACACAGAGGCCACAGCATGTCCTAGGTACAAAGCTTGCTTTTAAGGTTACAAGTGACTGTTACACAGCTGTTGGGAAAAATACTGCAACTCGGAAAAACCTATGCTGAGAATGATCATTCATCTCTAGAATATTTGAATATTTTATTCTTTCCATCCTCCAAGGAAAATAAATGTATAGAGATCTGCTGAAATGCAGTGTAACTTTTCTAAAAGATGAGTAACAGAAGACTCAGCCAGCATGACTCAAAGCATAATTTGTTGGAAAAGGTTAAAGGTGGAAGTGTAGAACTGTGAGAGCTTGGAGGGAAGGAGGTAATAATTTGAAAGTAAAACTAGACCAAAGAGTGCATGCAGAAAAAATGTCAAAATACTAATATAATGTTAATAACAAGACAGGCTATCCTCTATATAGTGCAAATCTCCAGAAACCATAAATATTATCAACAGGATTCAACTTTCAAATGATGCTTTTATTTAACTACAAACATGTAATACTCCTCTGTGGTGACTCATTCTGCACACCTTTGGGAAATAGTCTTGAATAAAAACACTGTCCATGTGTCCACTGTCTAATTTTAATTAGACAGTCACAGAAACTTTGCAGACTATGTTTCAGAGTCTGAAAGTGATTGGGTGTCCACAATTTTAAGCAAGCTTATCATTTTGGAAAAATATCTGCATTTAATGTTAGCAGTACTTTAAACTACGTTTAGAGAATCCCAAATCCGTTAGACATATGACACTTTGCTAACACAAGGTGCCAAAAAATGGACTGAACCAAATTAGCTAGCCTAAAGGAGATTAATCAGTACGACACTGTGCATCAAACAAGGCCACATAGAAGGTTTCACATGTCAGCAATGCTCAATAAATACTCAGTGCCCCACTCATTGTGCATGGGTATGTTAATATTTCAGTTCATATTTGGAATTAAACATATCGTAAATTGATGGCCTATTTCTTTGTTCTCTATATTTGTTTATGCCTTTGGAAATAGATCAATTTGATTAATCAAATTCCATAAGGTCTTTCCTTTTAGAATCAGTCTGTGCTTGCTTTTAGGAAGTACAGGTGGGAAAGGGGAAAGCAGGGAGAAGGGGAAAAATCATAATTTCTACACTTTAAGGAACAAATCTTATTTTGTAAGATAAAAGATAAAGAAGAAGAAATAATTTATTTAAAAATATCTATTGTAACGTTGTTTTTTTTTTTTTGAGACAGTCTCACTTTGTCACCTGTTGGTAGAGTGCTGTGGCATCACAGCTCACAGCAACCTCAGACTGTTGGGCTCAAGTGATTCTCTTACCTTAGCCTCCAGAGCAGCTGGGACTATAGGCACCCATCACAACACTTGGCTACTTTTAGAGACAGGGTCTTGCTCTAGCTCAGGCTGGTCTCAAACCTGTGAGCTTAGGTGATCCACCTGCCTTGGCCTCCCAGAGTGCAGGGATTATAGGTGTGAGCCACAGCACCTGGCCTATGATATGTTATTTTATCGACTGTTTCTTATAAAAGTATTTTTTGAAAAAATACATATGTATAGAGAAGAGGTGTATATACGTTAACATTATGTATATTTCCTGACTTTTTCTTTTTAGTCTCACTCTGTCGCCCTGGGTAGAGTGCTGTGGCATCATAGCTCACAGAAACCTCAAGCAATTCTTCTGCCTCAGCTTCCCGAGTAGTTGGGACTACAGGAGCTCACCACTGTGCCCAGCCAGTTTTTCTATTTTTAGTAGAGATGGGGGTCTCACTCTTGCTCAGCCTGGTCTTGAACTCCTGAGCTCAAGTGCTGCTCAGCCTCCCAGAGTGTGGGGATTGCAGGTGTGCACCACCACACTCAGCCCTATTTTGTGAATATTTTAATCAATGTACAAAACTGGGGTCCTACGACTGATACAGATTTGTTTCAGGTATTTACCACTTAATTTTTTCTGGGCACACTTTTCTTTGATAGCGTTTCAATTTTGAATGACCACATAATATATAGCTGAACAAACATTTCTTCCATGATTCTATTACATTTAAATATTTATTTAATTAGCTTGTAGTGTTCACCCTCAGCATTGTAATTATTACCCGAACTCACTCATTAATGTTTGCCTACAGCTCTGTTTCCTTAGGCCAGTTCCTCTCTGTGCAATCTACGGGTCAACAGTATTAATCTTTAGGACCCTTCATTCACAGTCCCAATATAGCCCTCTAGAAAGATTGTGGCTTTTTATACCCTCTCTATCACTTTGAGAAAACTAAATTTCATTGCAACTTGACTAATATTATCTTTAAAAAAAAAACTCAGCTAATTTGTGGGGGGAAAGGTGCCATAAATTGTGTTAACTTGCAATTATTCTGATCACCAGTGAGGTAACTGTGCCTTCAGGCACTGAAAAATTACTTTTCTTTGACAAACGTGTTCAAGGCCTTTATCAGTTTTTATTGGGTGGCTTTACTTATCAAAATATGTTAGCTTTTTGAAAAATTAATACTATTTAATCTTTCATTTTCCACTTGTTCACATTTTTTCTCTTTGTTTTTGGCCTGCCTGATAATGTAGTTTATGTTGTTTCTGTATAAAATACATTAAGATTTTAAGTAGGAAAACTAGTTCTTAAAATTTTCTTTAAGTTCAGTTAACCTCCTTTCCCTGGTTTTCTATACACCAAGAACAGTTGTCAGAAGGTATTTCAGGACTGTGTAAGGGATGGAGAAAATAGTATCGTTAAGCAGAGAGGAACATTTACAGGGCACCTGAGGCGGAAGCCAGGTTTGAACCACACCTGTGTTCTCTACATTCTCGGTGTGGGGAAATGCTGTACAGAGCAAGGCTTTCATCTATTATTTTCCTTCCATGGTTCTATAAGAATGGCATTTTGGCTCAGGCCTATAATCCCAGTACTCTGGGAGGCCAAGGTGGGAGGATCCAATCTGAGCAAGAGTAAGATTCAGTCTCTAAAAATAGCCAGGCATGGGTGGGCTCCTGTAGGCCCAGCTACTTGGGAGGCTGAGGCAGGAGGATTGCTTGTGCCCAAGAGTTTGAGGTTGCTGTGAGCTGTGACACCCCAGCACACTACATAGAGTGACAAAGTGAGACTCTGTCTCAAAAAACAAACAAAAACAAAGTCACTCTTTTTCAAGAGTATATAATATCTCTCATACATAAAATCAAATAAAAACATCAAGCCAAAAGTTTGCAAATAGACCCCCAGAGAGTAATAGCACCAGCGTGAATGTGCTGGGGATCTTTCAGGTTCTTCTCCTTTCGTGGTCTCTTCTCCTTTCTCCCTCTCAGGAGACTCTGCAGGACCCACGTTAATACACATTTACCTGCCCTGAAAGTTTTAATTCTCTGCTCTCTTTTTCATCTCCTCCACCCACACTGTCCGATCTTACCCCCTAAGTGACAGCTCTAGAAAATGTCAAAATTATACACATATGCCTGTTTAAAAGCTGAATAATGCTTATTAAAGTTTATGCCACTTAGCATAGAAAATAAAGGAACAGGAATGCAACTCCCAACCTTTTGGAACCAAGAAATGGCTTTGGAGGCTGCAATGCCATTGCCATTTTCCCAAGAGAAGTCAAATAGTTGCAGGCAATGGATTAAATTTAAAAGTATATTTGGTGGCTTTCCATGTATTTTTTCTTCATGATGCAGAAATAATCTCATTTTACTTTTCTCTCTTGCCCTGCTGCCTCTTCTGTTCACATTTTAACAGGAACACGTGGCTCGGCGCCTGTGGCTCAAGCAGCTAAGGCGCCAGCCACATACACCTAAGGTAGCGGGTTTGAATCCAGCCCGG
>NW_003852456.1:8014670-8015895 GCF_000181295.1 Otolemur garnettii
AAAAAAAAAAAAAAACAGGAACACATCAGACCCATCCACACTCTCAGGTGTGCCCATCTGCTGTGAAGCCATCTGTATGAAGAAATTGAAGTTACCGACTTAATTCTGGATACAATTTCTAATAAATGTCTAACCAGCATTGTATATATCATGTCCTTTAGAGACAACATATAAAATTTATCCATTTGACTTAAAAATATTTATTGTGGTCCACCAATTTTATTATCAAGGAAATCTGGTTATTTTTCTGGCCCCAGGTCACGTGAATAACACAGAATTTCAGTACTTGAGACAGCACCTTCCCCTCCTGCGCCCAGCCCAGGCCCACCTGCAGCCTGGTGGCCTGATCTGTCTTTGCAGACAAAGTAGCTTTAAATCCCCATAGCCCATGCCTTCTCCACCACACAGTTCTGTTTATATGGAATGAGAAACTTCCGTGTAGTTTCATATTCTCCAAATTTTTTCACCATAGCCAAGGAATAAAAGTAAACTCATTTATATCCCTGAACTGTTAAAAGCCTTAGATTAACACAGGCCACATGAACACATGGGGCAATACTCTTAATTTCCACAGTGACATTTAATGTGTATCTTTTTCCTTCTAGAATTTCTATTAGTCTTCTGTTTGGCCTCTTAAATATATTAATTCTCTCATGATTTGCAACTTAATATTTTTATTTTGGATATTAAAATGTTCTTATACCTGCTTTTCCGGTCAAATAAGCTTCAAAGGTGTTTGACCACTCTTGGAATTTATCTACTGAATGGTCCAGTCAGAGCATCATGTTCTTCATTTTAATTCCTACAGCTCCCGATGGGAAGGTAGGACGTTGCCTGTTTCTGCAGAAATGCCTGCAGGGATTCTACTTCCCGAGAGACAAGACAAGATCCCCCCTAGGCATCCAGCTCTTTTTCTGGCTTTTTCCAGCCCTCTCCTCCCCAAGTACAGGCCTTCCTACAAATCTCCACCAGGCTGTTCTCAACACTCCTGTGTCAGCCTCTGTCACCCATTAGGATGCTACTGCTCGGCCTGTTGAGAAGCCAACAGGGAAGACTCCCCTCTCACCTCCTCTCTGTGAAGCTCAAGGACCCAGAGCCTCTTTCCTCTATTTCATGGAAAGTGTGCTGCCTTTTAGCCTAACAGGGGCAAAAAGCTTGGACTTAGACATACACACAAAGGAAGTGACTTAGGCTACCATTCACATGGGCAAATTTCTTTTTTTTT
>NW_003852456.1:8017672-8071129 GCF_000181295.1 Otolemur garnettii
TTAAGACTACTATACATTAGGCATTATGCTGAGGACTTGACACAAATTTTCTTTAATTCTCCAAAATCCTCACATTTCAGTTATGTGTCCTCATTTGGTGAATGAGAAGCTAGTGGTTAAACAAATGTGTTCTAAAGACAAAATGGCTTTCTACTTTACCTGCTGAGTCTTAGTCTTTTCATAGAGACACCAATGATGCCCGCCTCTAGGAGGTGGGGTAAAAAGGCAAACTTGGGGCACCAAGGGAGTCAGAGTCGCCCAGGGCAGTGTGGAGAATTTTGATGGAGTACATAAAGTATTTTACAGCCCTCTTAACCGTACATTTTGAAGCAGAGATAGACATGAACCAATCTTTGGTCGCTGTTAAGGTTCAGGTTTGTGCAAGGCAGCAAAGCTGCGCCCTTTGGAATACTCCTCCTCAAAGCTGAAGAGAATGCAAGGAAGTTTCTATTCTCAGCAACAGTGACTGGTCACGACATCCACGCACATACTTCAGCTGCCCTGAGTATAAAAGTGCCCTGAAAATGAGCAAATGAAGCAGATATTCTGCTCAAAAGGCCCCTTTTGCCTCTAATCACTTAAAATACAGCTCAAGAATCTGCCAACTCCTGAATAATTACGTACAAGAGCTAATCTTTCTCTCACGTCCTTATAAATCAGAAAACAATGTTCAGCTTCAGCCCCACTGGGACTGCAAAAAACACAAAGAGCGCTGCAAGGGTCACACGCCACCAAGTAAAATTAAGCCTGAAGCAGGGCCCACGGACGTCAACAAAAGACAAGAAAACAGGGGCTCTCTGGACAGAAACGTCTTACAAGTCCAACACACACAGGTGACTTCCCGGGAAGCTGCCACTGCTAAACCCACCGCCATCCCGTCATCTCCATAGGACAACAGTCATGAGAAGGTTCAAAGTTGCTCTGGCCACAGATCACTCAACAAGTTTACCTTGAGAGCGGCAGCCACACCTCTACAAGGTGACAAGGAGGCCGGTGACCACATGAAGGTCAGCGCAGAGCCCAGGGAGAGGGACTTGCTCTGGCGTGAAGCCCCCGGGCGGCGGCGGGGGCTGCCGAAGGTGCCGAGTCTGAGCAAGTTCTGGCTGCACAGGTCGGAAGTGAGAAAACCCAGAATGCGCCATCTTAGGCCTGACCGTCCCAAACCGCCCGCTGACTCTGCGCCCGCAGCTGGGCCTTCCGTCTGGGGGCCCCGACCTCTGCCGCGTCTAGGCTCCCCACTCCGTGCTTTGGTCTTCAGTTCTGCTCATACAGAAATTACAGCCCAGTAGCCGAACGTTTCCTCTTTATGTTCAAAACCCTGAACACGAGTTTCCCACGGGCACACACTGGGGAAAGAACTACACCGCACAGGATTCTAACCTGCTGTAAATATCATCTTTCAAAATATAAAGCTGAGGTGATCCTAAAAAACCAATCAATGTCCTACAAACACCTGATTCTCAGGGACAAAGCAGTGGCGGGAAATGTGTTTCGGGCGTGAGACCCCGAGGCAGCAGGTGCGCCGTGCAGGAGCTCCCCTGCCGGACACCGCGGGCAGGACAGGGAGGGCCATTCAGGAGTCAGAAAGAGGCTTCTTTTTCCTCAGCGGCTTTTAAATTCCGTGTCTAGCAAACCTTTTTATGAGCTCTCAGCCCTCAAACATTCACGACAGCCCTAAACTTTTTCTTGGCCATTTGTTTCAAAAGGGCGGTGCAGTGATTCAGGGTTTTCTCATGTTCTATGTGGAGGGCAGGACACGGCATCTGCGTGTCTGTTCTTGGCCACCTCGTGGGAAGGGGAGCTGCGACATTCAGTTCGTATGACCCAGGCATTCAGTGCTGGCTGCTTGCTATTCTGGTTTCTGTGCTTCCCAGATACATATTAATTTGGTCCCCAGTATGGAGATAGTTTAAGGTCCCATTAAGTGGCGGATGTTGAGAGTTTCCTAATTTATTGTGAGGCTGAGCTGTATTACAAAAGAAAAATCAAACAATGCTTTTTAAGAGTCTGAGGATCGCGGTATTTCCAAATAGAAAAAATAAGTCCCTATACACTGGTGATTTTCATCCAATGTGCCATGAATACTTTTAAATATCAATTAAATTATTTTCAAAAGACCTTCAAAGCAAAGTATATTGTGGTCTTTTACTCTTTTTTAAATCAACAAAATGTAAGTGTGCTGTGGAGGGTTAGCTGTAGGTTCAAGTGTGCCATGAGATTAAAAAGGTTGGAAAACACTGCGGTGAGCTGGTGGCCCAGTCACCTGGAAAGAGGAAAGGAAAGGACCAGACAGCCTGGCGTCCTGGGTCTCATCAGCTCTCCCTGCAGCCACAGAGGGTGGTTACCTCTGCTGTCCCCTTCAGATGTCTCTGAAAGAGGAAGGTCTCTTACTGCAAGCCAAACGATTCCTCTGGTGCCAAGTTGTGGTCCCCATGTGGCTGCCTTCAGGTGGAAGCCTCTGCCAGGAGCCTCTTCCACAGGCAGGAGTCTCAGCTGGGAGGCTCCGGCTGGGAGGAAGGAAGGAAGGAAGGGAGAAAGGGGAAGGGATGGCGCTGGGTAAACTTGCATCATCCCCTTGGCCAGCAAGGCGCAGGGAAGCTGAAGCTGAAGGACCAGTTGGTCTGACAGGGGCCTCCCTGAAGATGGGCGCCCTGTGCCCCTGGCTGGGCTAATGGAGAGGGGGTCTGGCCTTGTCAGCGCCCTTTGCTGTCTCGAGCAGCTCACCAGGAGGCAGCTGTGGGAAGCTGCATCTGTCACAGACAGCATGGGCTCTCTGACCCAACAGGTCAACGCCTGGCTCCCGCTCTCACCACCTTCTAGTAAAAACGGAAGGGAAGCAGGCAGGCCCTGGAGTACAGCGTGAATCCAGAAGCCATGTGCTGAGACTGTGCTCTGGGGAAGCTGCAGTGCCACTCCAGGGCTCTGTCCTACTCCACAACGCTGCCTACACCTCCCTGAACAGAGGACGGACATGTCCCTGCACTCCCTCCCACACAGCCACCTGCGCCTCCTCCGTGGTAAAGGAAGAAGGAGTTAGGAGTGAGTGTAACTCAGGAAACATTTCTCCTCCTGTCCCTCCACCTGCCCTCCCCCTCCTCCTCCTCCTCAAGTTCTTTACCAGCCTCATTCCCACAGTACCCCAGGCGGGCCTGCTGCGGACTGTCCAGAATAGTGGTCACATCCCTCGTCCACCCTGCCCCTCTCTAGCTAACAACTGAACCATGCTACCTAACTATATGGGACACTGCTTGTTATAGGTGGGTTTAAAGATTCTTTGGTTTGTAGTTGGTTAAAAAAATGAAGCTTTGCCAAAGGCTTAGAATGTTTTAAGAAAAGGACTTAAGTGATCTTTTAAGTACCGGGATGACCTAGAGGTGTAATGAGAGCTGTCTCTGGTCGGCCACTTAAAGAGTTACAAGGACATCTCCAAGAAGGGAGGGGCCATGATGAGGCTTGTCTAATCTCACTCTTCTCTCTGCTGGCAACTCAGCTTTAAGGCACTGCTGCGGTCCCCTTGGCCACACTGGGATTCAACCAATTGGCACTTCAAAGGGCTTAGCACTTTATTTTAGTTCACAGAGGACTTAGTAAACTCTTTCCACACACAAAAATTTCCTCAAATCAGAAAGTGTCATTAGTTCAAATATTAAATTCAGAGTGCTAGCAGAAAAATATTGCTTTAGTGTCAAGATGTGACTTAGGTGTGACTACAAACCCCTTTATGAAGACCTCAAAAAGATTTATGTGTGTGCCCCATAGATGCATTCAGATATACGAACCAATAAAAAAAATCTCTCTAGCAATCTTCAGGCCATGGCTCTGTTTAAAAAAAATTAGACCTTGTAAAAGTCTTTAGAATGTTATTACACAGAAGTCCCACAGGGACCCCAAGTAGAATGGGCTTGTCTCTGAGAAATCTGTGACTATAGATCCTTCTAAGAGATCAGACTTACAAATCTATATGTGTAACAAGACTGTAATGTTTCATGTCAGCTGGACTAAAGGGACAGAGGCAGCACCAAATGACTCTCCCACCCACACAGACAGGCCCTGGAGCTTCCTCCTGGCAGCAGTCCCACTGAGGCCAGTATGTATATCATGCCCACTCAGATGAGGAAGTGTCCAGATGATTCCAGCCCTTGGATATTTCAGGGTCTTTGAGTCCCTGCACACATACAGTCAAGAAGCAGGGTTTATAAACACAAAAATTAACAAATGCAAACCTGCTCTGCTGCAGGTGTGGGCTACCACTACTACTCTCTTAGACCAAGGAAGAGAGACTCTGGGGTGGTACAAAGGGCTCAGAATGAATCCAAGGGTCCCAGAGCCACATCCCACATTGTATGTATCAGCCATAATCACAGAATTGGTAACAGATGGCCTGCGCAATTTCAGAACTGCCATACAACAGCGATTCCATTTTGGAACAGCAACAGCTATCCTCTGTCTGTCTGTTATGTGTTCACCATTTTAGGGACATAAAACTTCTCCCTCACCTTCACATTCCACAGCCTTGAGGAACTGCACTCAAAGCTTCTCATTTGCACATCACCGGATGGAGGTGACAAGATACTAGGCCTGGAGCTTGAAATCTGCGTGGATAACTGCACTGATCTAGGCCTCAAGTGAGACCTGTGTGGATCTAGGCCTTCAGTGAGGCCCACGATTACTGCATGGAAGACTGACAAGATTCTAGGCCTTGAGTTAAAATGGAATGAGGTTTTTCAGGGTCTTGGGAGGGGATAATTTTATTTTGTACACATGCAGGATGGATGTTGTTGTGGTCAAAAGGCACATGTGGCATGCTGTATTTTCTGGGGATGGCCACCAAATGTGTCCCATCTACTTTTCTAAAATGTGCCTTGCTACTACTGTCCACCAGAAAGTGTAGCCTAGGTCCCCCACCCCCAAATCTGCATTTTCTGCATTCTGCTGCAGTAGAGCACAGTGGAAAGTGCTGCTATGTGACCTCCCATACTGGGTCATTTCAAGAACCAGCATAAAGGAGAACAAACCAGAGTGGGAATAGTGGGGAATGAGGAAATAAGACACACATGAGAAAAAGATGGGATTGAGAGGTCCGGAGCAACTAGGACTACAGCCAGCACTGAACTGTGGTTCTATCTTTATTTATATAGTATCTTAAACAAGCCTCCTAAATGACATAAATCTTGGCACACAGGTTAAAGATTAACTTAAAGGAGGAAAAGCTGCATGCTTGCTGGCAAGATAAAAAGGAAAGTATACAAGGGCTATGTGATTTCTGGCAGAGTAGAAGGTTGTTAAAGAAGAAGCATATGGGGGATTGAAAGGGTCCCCAGGCTGTGGGGGGCCCTGCCACCTCCAGCCCATCCTCCACAGGTCATCAACATCATACATGTCTCATTCTCTGGAACATCTAAGATACTCCTTCTCTGTATGTCACCCTTGGTATGTGCCCTCACAGAACTCAGCCACCATGCCGTGACTCCCCTACCCACCCGGACAGGCCCTGGTGGGTCCTCCAGATAGCAAGTCTCCGCTCAGGCCAGCCTTTTCATCATGACATGCAGATGAGGAAGCATCCAAATGATTCCAGCCCTCTGATATCTGAACTTCCCTCAGCTGAGGCCCCAGAACTTCAGCACAAGTTGGCTGCTTACATAAAGGAACAGGACTTCCAGGTGAGAAAACCTCCCACTAACAGTGACAAATCAGTGCAGTCATCCATGCAGGCAGCCAAGTTCACAGTTAAGAACTATGGCAAGAACAATGCCAAGAGGAGTAACTAGGTGCTAACAATGTTGATTTGGCCAGCGGCACAATGTATTAGTTCTCTAAAGCTGTGTAACAAATTACAGAAATTCCATGTCTTAAAATGACACCCATCTCTTAGCTTACCTTCCCATAGGCCAGAAGTCCAGGAGGTCATTATAGCACACAGAAACCTTAAGTTCCTGGGCTGAGGAGTGATCTTCCTGCCTCAGCCTTCTGAGTAGCTGGGACTATAGGTGCCCACCACCATGCCTGGCTAGTTTTTCTATTTTCTGCAGAGACAGGATCTTGCTATGTTGTTCAGGCTGGTCTTTTGTCCTAACAATCTTCCTGCCTTGGCCACCCAAAGTGCTAGGATTACTGGTGTGAGCCACAGTGTCCAGCCTATATTTTAAATTAAGCTCTATGGATACAGTCATCTTCCTACACACTATTCTGATTATATTACCTACATAAGCATTTACAATGTGGCTTTCCATATCATAAGCAGAATCTTCCTGCTAGTTTTTCAAAGAATGGCACAAAAATCTCAATAGGAGTTTCCACCAATCTCTGGTTTGTGATATGTCTGGACTAGACTCTCCACTTTCTAGAATATTCCCTCTCTTTTCCCACTACACTTTCCTGGAGTTCCTACATTTTCCTGGAGCTATTCCCCTTTTCTGATAAACTATCCATTCTTTCTCAACTAAGTAATATCTTATGTCATATTTTCTCTAGAACTATTTTGCTTTCAAATTGGACCATTGCAAGAATATAATTTCATTACAGAGTATTCAGAAAGTAAATGGGCAGGACAATAAAATTTTAAATTCACTTTGATTCTGTCATCAAGAGGTAAGTGCTGTTAATAATTTGGTGTAATATTTTTTTGTTCTTTTCAATTTGGAAAATATTTTAAAAATAGTGTCCTACTCTATGTAGCATCTCATATGCTCTATTTTCTTTAGCTACTACATTATGGACATGCCAATAAATACCTTCTCGTTCTTAATTCCTTGATGAGTTCTCTCCAGCAAAGCATCACTCTCCTCCCTGCACCTCACAGCACCCAACAGGTAGTATGAGATGCAGTCACACACAGCAACGGACAGTCTGTACGATATTATGGTTTTGCAGCTTTAGAGTACTTACAATTATCAGAATAAAACAAATCCATTAATGTTTAATGACTTCTCAGTTAAATTTCATGTAACATTTTATTGCATATAAAAACAGATGAATAAACTTGTCATACAAATAACCAAATAATATACTTACTAATATATATTTAAATTTTCATGTAAAGAAATTCTTTTAAAGAATGGTTAAAATAAATTGAATCATGAAAAACTCTAAAAAGGAAGAGGTTCCCAGAGAGAGAAAATATTCTCTAAAACAAATCTTGTCTTTCAAATGATCCACATGACAAATGGGGAGGGGCCCAGAAAGGCTTGATTTTGACTACACAGGAAAAGCTGTATGTGAAGACCAGAGTGCCTTTCAAATGGACAGTCCCAGGCTGCAAAGGGCACAGGAATCTTTTGGACATGAAGCCACATGTGCAGATTCCTGGACTCTGACCCATAGTTTAAGAAACTTACTCTGATTTTTAAATGATATATTACAGCAGGAGCTGGGCAGGGGCATCTAGCATTTTCTTGTCACAAACTTCTTACAGATAAACAATTATGCACACGCATGACTGAATTACTAGAAGGCCTTTTTGCAAAGATAGAATTGGACAAGGTTAGACAATTAAGTTCAGGAACTTGAAAAAAGTTATCAAAAATTATCACTATGGTCACCTTCGAAATCCCCCTGGGAAGCTGTGCACAGTCGCCAGTGCCTAGTCCACCCTTCAAGCACTATTTTATTGGGAGGCTGAGGCGGAAGGATCTCTCAAGGCCAAGAGTTTAGGTTGATGTGCCAGGCGTCCTCCAACTACGGCCAGCGGGCCACAAGCAGCCCGCCTAGGACATTTATTGGGCCTGCTGGGTGTTTTTGCCCCCTCTGCCTGTCCTGCTTAGCAGCCAACTAGTCCCAAAACCTGCAGTCCAGCTCTCCAACAGACTGAGGGACAGTGAACTGGCCCCCTGTTTAGAAAAGTTAGAAGATCCCTCCATGATGCCATGGCACTCTACCCAGGGAGATACAGTGAGACTCCGTCTAAAAACAAACAAACTAGCAAACCACTTTTTCTAGGGTAAATTTGTGAGTTTGTGAACGTAACTGTCAGACTTCATACGACAGCTCTGATGGCCATTCTAGAAAAAGAGTTCCCAGATTGTAATTGTTCTCACTGGGAATGTTATCACTTATTTGTCCCAGAACTTACTGAGATTTGCCTCCAGAGTTGAAGTTCATTTGGCTGATCCCAGAAAATTGAGCATGTTTTCTTACCTCTGGTGGCGAGTCAGGTCCTCCTGAGAACAGAAGATTTCAGTGTGAGAAATCTAGTGGAGAATGCTCTCAGAGCAACACCTGCGAGAGAGAGGTGAAGGCAGCGGGAAGTGGGTAGAGGGGGAAGCTGGCCTGTGGTGCAGTCTCAAGGAAGGACGAGGCCAACAGCGTGGGCAGCTCTGGAGCAAGGGTGGCCCTGTGGAACTGCCTCTGGTGGAGCCAGGCGACACCTTGGACCCCTGCACTGATCAGTTATTACATACAGATGCCCCAAGGAGGGACTGGGAGTTTAGGCAAGGCAGTTTATTTTAGCTCAGGGCAATTAGGGAGAAGAAACTCAAGAGTGAGCTGTTAACAGACAACCACCCATATTCCTGCAGCTCTGGGGGAACAAACACCTTTGGGTTTGGTTAGAGTTAAGAGTTAGGAGTTAGGGTTAGGGGTTAGGCTTAAGCATTAGGGTTAGGGGTTAAGGTTAGGGTTAGAGGTTAAGGGTTAGGAGTAAGGGTTAGGAGTTAGGGTTAGGGCCACAGCTTCCAGGCTTTACTCAGCCACATCTACTACAGCGTGCTGTGGTCTCTTTGATTTCATTTGATTCTATAAATAAGTTCACTGATCTTTGGAAAAACTTCTTGAGAATTTTGGTTGGTCTTCTCTTGGGGGAAATTAACAAGTGACAGTTTTGTAGTAGAACAAACTTCAACCTGCTGCTGCCGTAGCTGGTCTTAGAACTGCCACTGAAACCCATCATCTTCTTCATTTACTACGTTCTAGACCAGTGTTTTTCAACCTTTTTTTTTTTTTTTATCTCACAGCACACTTGAACCTATAGTTAAACTCCCGTGGCACACTTAAATGAGGTCAATCAAAAAAAGAAAAAGTGAAAATAAGAAGATTCTTACTGTGCTTTGAATTTCTTTCAAAAATAATTTAATTAATGGCCTTAAAAATGTTTCATAGCACAAGGGTTGAAAATCACTGATCTGGATTCTGTTGCCCTTGGCCAGCATACTCACAGGGCAAGGTGAAATCTCAGGTGGGCTGACAGGAGTTACATGCCTGAAAGAGCCCCGTCTTGAAATGCCATTCTTCCTCAGCTTGTGGCTGCAGCCTTTTTCCATATCCAGTCGAAAATGGGAAAGGGAATTCATAATTGTACAAAGAGGTGCCCTACCAGGTAACCTAGGTCCCAGCAATAGCCTTTTTTGCACACAGAGTTTAGTGGGATTCTTAACTCTTTCTGATAAAGAGAGTCAACTACCCAGGCCAGAATGCTGACTATTTTTTTGCCTGTTTTTTTTATTTTTATTTTATTTTATTTACTTATTTATTGAGAGAGAGTCTCACTCTGTTGCCCTGGGTAGAGTGCCATGGTGTCATAGTTCACAGAAACCTCAAACTCCTGGGCTCAAAGCCTTCAGCCTTCCAGAGTCCTGGGATTGTAGGTGTGAACCACCTTGCCTGGCCTCAATATTTTTTCTTATGGATTCTCATTTCATTACACTCAAAAAGATATCTACTTCTTTTAAGCCACAAGTATAGTTATGAATATACAAGTTTTAAACAAACATCATCAGTGAATTGATATATGGGAAAAGATTAATTAAAAAAGCATATTGAATAATACAAATTTGACCATAAAATTAAACCATCATACCTTGAGTGGGAGGCTCTTCTACCAATGGAACTTTACCCTGGAAGTAAGAACAATGTAACCTAAAAATTGTACCCTCATATTAATTTGATTTAATTAAAAATTAAAAATTTAAAAAGTCATGAAAAGCAAAGTTAATACATTTAAAATACCTGAAAGTTTTATCTACTTACCTGGATGGCATCCTGGCTCACTAATTAATTTCTAAGTCTTAGAAATTTCATTGCAATAACCAGCATATGTTTATTTAAAATATATACTATATTATACTGTAATAAACAGTTTACCAAATTAAAATGAATGAATATATAAATGTTATCTGTTGAATTAATAAATTGTTAGAACCTGATGTGATGTTGGACACAGTGGCTCATGTCTGTAATCCTAGCATGTGGATTGCCTGAGCTCACAGGTTCTAGACCAGACTGAGCAAGAGGGAGACCTCGTCTCTTAAAAAAAAAAAAAATAGCTGGGTATCGTGGTGGGTGCCTGTAGACACCCAGAAAGCTGAGACAAGAGAATCACTTGAGCCCAAGAGTCTGAGATTGCTGTGGGCTATCAGCACCCTACCAAGGGTGACAAAGTGAAACAGAGTTAATTAATTAAAATCTACAAAAAAGAAAAAACCTGATGTGATATCAAGCAGTCCCAAATTTTCTACCCATGTTTATATTATTTGCATTTATCTGTTTGTCTTATTGTACTAGCAACTCATTGAGGGAAAAATTAGACGTGATCCACCTGTCCATATCTACTGAGGCATTTCATTAAATATCTTCTTACACATTACCATTATTATCACTATCAAATAGCTAATATGCATTGAAAAAATGCAGCCTTTATTAAATGATAAATCTGTAATATCCAAATGAGGTAAAATTTTGGACAGGAAAGGAAAAGGAAGAGTTCATTTTTTCCCCAGCCCCCATAATAGCTAATATGCATTGAATTCATATGATAAACTAAGCAGTATTCTAAGAGCTTCCAGTTATTAATCCAGATAATCTGGGAAGTAAGTGATTTTACTGGAAGGAGGAGCTAGGACAGTAGGTGACAATAGTCCTGGGAAGTAGGTGATTTTACCAGAAGGAGGAGCTAGGACATGGAAAAATTAAATAATTTTCCAGAGGTCACACAGCTTTAGTTGAAGGAACAGAAAGTCTGACCCAGGCCATCTGGCCCCTGAGCTTTCATTCAGAATAAGTTACATATCTAATTACCCATAGCAGTCTCTCATCAAATTCACTCAATGGGCTGAGGGAAGCCACTGCTCTGCTGCCGGGAACATCTATGGAATTTAAAGTAATTGGATTAGAGCTTATTTTCACAATGAAGTTTGATGATATTGTGTTGGAATATCAGGTTATTTTGCTGTTTTAGTTTAATTTACCTCTATTTTCTAAAATTCTAGAATATCCTTGAATAATTTAGATAATAGAAATAAAATTATATTTGATTTGAATACAAAAGGAAAAAAATGCAGCCTTCATTAAATGATAAATCTATAATATCCAAATGAGACAAAATTTTGGACAGGAAAGGAAAAGGAAGAATTCATTTTTTTTTCCCAGCCCTTTTTTGTTGTTCTTCTCCCTAGAGAAAAGCATATTGATCTAGGCCACTTATGAAAATAAGACTTTTATAAACTCAAGTTACTAATTCCGATAATATTGTCATTTCAGAATAGATCTACTAGACCCTCAAGATTATTTATGTTTAACTTTTTTTGGCTCTAACATTGATCATTTCTTAGTTATACAATTAAATTCCTGAAATTATGGTGTTAGAAAAGTTGAGCCAATTACTAGAAGCTGATGATTTGGAGTTGGTGCACAAAATGAGCATTACATCATCATTGGAACAAATTCCAATTGATGTGACTGTCCAATTACAGTTTCGCGTTTCAGGACTGAAAGCAATTCAGTACTGAACACCCCGCACATCCAAGGGATGTTCTTTGGGGGGAATCATTCGATCATGTGGAGTGGGCAGCTGTGCGAACTTAGTTCCCTTCTCGCTTTTTCACATGCACTCAGACCGCGTGGCAATGCACAGCACCAAAGAGTAGTCATGTTACAGAAACATCCATAGTCCTTGCGAGGAGTATCTGACTAACAGTTCTTGTCTGGTGCCAGGCGGAATTATCTGCAGATGACACTACACAAGCCAAATATTCTAGAAGAACGTTTCAGCAGCTTCCAAGCCTGTCCGGCCGTTTTCTATGGAAACTCCACACTTTAGCTTCAGAGAAACTGCAGTGCAGACAATACCAGCTTCTCTGCTCACGCTATAGGTGACCTTCCCAATCCTAGTGGATGACGAACTTGTCATTTGTGTCACTTGGAGAGAGCCTGGAGTGTCCCTAGGGAGCTATCCGAACAATCAGCCCCTCCTTCAGGAAATGAGAGAAGAGAAGTGCCAACCCAGTGGAAATTTCTTTATTACATGTTTGAAGGCTGCTGAAATAACAAAACATCCTTAACAGGCAAACCTGCTCTATTCAAAGGAACTTGAGGTGATTTTCTCCCATTGGGGCAGTGAATGTGGGTCAGCAAGTGCTGAGCAGCGCTGAGTTAGCAGCGTCCCCAATGAAGGAACACAGCCACACACGAAATAAATCCCACATCAGTGAAAAGCTTTTCTTGAACCAACTCCTTGCAGGAAATCTGCTCAAAGAACGTCATGGTGGCAAACAGGTCAACAACTCTGGTGTCACAGAGCAAGGAAACCCCTGCTCTGAGGTTCAAAGTGATAAAATAAAACCACTCCCAGAACCAGAGGAGACCTCAGTCTTTGTTTTCCAAGGTTGCAGGAAATCTAGGGATGGAATGTCTTAATCATTTTCTCTCCCTTTCTGAGGCCATCTCTAGTCCAGAGACATTTCATTTTAGCCCTGGGTCAACCCGCAAAGCCACCACTGCGCCCTCAGATTTAGGTCACACCTGAGGACTCGGCCTTTCCGTTCTTCATCTTTCTGGACTACGGGTTAGGGGCGACCTCTGAATTGTAAATATCTGTCAGTCCCTGAAAAATGATATTTTTTCCTGTTTTCTCTACATATTCCTTTTTTTCCTGATCATTTGTATTCTTGGTCCGATTTTGAGAGTCCTCCTATTTTTCAGTTGAAAATTCGAAGTATCCATTTGAAATGAGATGTCATTTGCCATTTGAAGTAACATTATACATGAAAAAAAAGGAAGGAATTCTGCTTCAAGGTGGTCACACAGGAATCCTGCACAAGCTTCTACTGTAACAACTCACAACAGCAACTTCACCCCTACCTGAGCTTCCAGCCTGCCAACCTGCCCTGTGGGTTTCAGACATGCCAGCCCACGATTGCTATTAACTCAACCCATGTGCTAAAGGGCTTCCCCTGAGGATATGAGCAATAGCCCTGGGTTCTGGAAGCCTCCACCAAGCGGCAATCCTGGTCCAGGTAACCTTGGTTGTCAGTGCTCAGAAATTTCTAGTTGGCAGCAGGACTCTGTCCCCTGGGGTCTGGCTGCCAAAATGCTCTGGGAGAAGACTGTTCCCGCCCTGCTGTGCAGTGTCACTCTCTGCAGCAGGCAGCACTGCTTCCTTCCCAGGGCTGCCTGAGCCACCCACCCTCTGTCTCAGTGGCAAGAAGCAGCAGCATGGGCAGAAAACGCCCCCAGCACTGATGATTCCACCTGAGAGCTGGACCCTGCCCATGGACACCCAGAGGCCTTTTTCTGACTCAGGATGGACACAGATGGAGGACAGGGGTGATTCACCAAATAGGGGTCTTCTAGAGAAAGACAAGAGGGAGAAAATATGCTTTGAAGTCATTGAAAGTTGCAAATCAAGCCTAAAGAAAGTTCTCTGGCTGTGTGGAGGCCACCTCTGAAGGTGACTCTGTGGCGAGAGGCAGGTGCTGAGAAAGGCAGGGCCTCATGAGGGAAGCAGCCTGGGTGGTCCAGTCACCCCTAGAAAAGAGCCCCCTATCCAGGAAACTTTCATTGAACAGGCCCAAACTCACTCCCTAGAAAATCTGTGAAATTGTAAGACCTTACCAACTTCAATTACTTCTGAGTTCCGATGTTTGAAATACAGGATTTTTATTTATTTATTTTTGTTTTGTTTTTTTTAGACAGAGCCTCAGTCTATCCCACTGGGTACAGTGCCATGGCATCATCATAACTCATAGCAACCTCAAACTCTTGGGCTCAAGGGATCCTCCTGCCTCAGCCTCCCAAGTTGCTGGGACTACAGGCACCTGGCATCACACCTGGCTAGTTTTTCTACTTTTAGAGACAGGGTCTTGCTCTTGCTCAGGTTGGTCTCCATCTCCTGAGCTCAAGCAATCCTCCCAGAATGCTAGGACTCCAGGCCTGAGCCACCACACCTGGCCAAAATACAGGTCTTTTCACCTGTACCCCAGGTGAGACCCTTCAGTCCTCTGCCCAGGACTGTGAGATGTTTTAGGCAGAATCGGGCTTCTCTGCTACAGAAGGAAACTCCCAATCAAGAGAATTAGCCTTCCCCAGGCCATGGGCACTC
This sequence comes from Otolemur garnettii, assembly GCF_000181295.1. Classification (NCBI taxonomy): domain Eukaryota; kingdom Metazoa; phylum Chordata; class Mammalia; order Primates; family Galagidae; genus Otolemur; species Otolemur garnettii. The sequence continues at coordinate 8,031,984 of NW_003852456.1, forward strand.
CTATGACAGCAGGTCCCACTGTTAGGCCATGACACACGCTCGTGTGCAAGGAAGAGCAGTGGCGTGGCACTGCCTCAGTCCTCTGAGTTTTCAGTAGGGACAAGTGGTATCTCAGTGGCCCAGGCCCCATGCTGGCAGCTGCCTGTTATCAGCCCTTTCCGTTCTCCCAAATGTGCCATGGAAGTGCCACCATGGGCAGAGAAGGTCACAGAACACCATTTCACAGCCCCTGGCTGGCTCCTGCCCTGTGCAGCTCACTGTTGGTCTGTCCTGCTGTCAAATGCTTGTGTGAATGAAAGAACATGCTCAGGATTCTGTGCCATCATCTGCAGCCCACAGGGCACAGGCAGAGCCCAGGGCCCTTGGGAGCCATGGAGGGCCTGCTGTCTGTCACAAAAACATCTTCCCAGTTGGTTGGGGAGCCCCTGAGGGGTGCTTTACTGGTGTTATCCTAAGGCCTAAGACAAGTCCTAGGTGTCCCTGGGTTTCCCTGGGAAAACCTGGTTAAGGATGGCTGGCCCTAGTTGTTTTTATCATAAACAACCAACCTGCTGGAAGGAGGGCAGAGCTGGCCACCAGATTCCCTGCCCAGGTTGAAACCCGTCACAAAGTTAGTGAGAGGACTGGACTAGTCACAGAAGCTGGGAAGCCCTCAAGTTGACCACAGTGGTATCCATCCGGTCTTCTGACGTTACGAACCCCATGCTCGGGAACACTTAATAAATTAAGTCTGCATGCAGCTTCCCTTGAGGACGCAATAGATTTCCTCGAGCAAAGGACAGAAAAGCGTGAGCCTCAACTTTGATTCGTGGGCAGCCTCTGCCAGCTCACCTTCAACAGCAGAAGTCACTAAAAGAGCCATCAAAATCCCTCCCTCCCAAGTGACTGAAGCAAAAATAAATATAAAAAAGATCGAAAAGCATCTCGGAAGAAAGAACAGCTTCAGAAGTAAATAACACACAGCTTGAGTGAAAGCCCTCATCGTGGGATAAAATTCTCATTCAAGGAACTACATCGGGAAGTCCACGTTGAAGGAACAGGAAAAAGTGCTGGAAACTCAAGTGCACGAAGACCTCAGGCTGTGAAGGATGAAGAGAGCCAGCTGAGACCTCTGAACACAGCCGTCCGCAGGCCAGAGTCCACCCGATCTCCTGATAGAGGGTAGCAGGCCACTCGCACTTAGAGGGAAAGAGTAAGAAGGTGGCATCAGCTGGCAGTCAGAGGGCGGCCGGGAGAAGCATGTTGATGGGGTCAAGGAGCATGAAGGAGGAAAACAAGAAATGTTCAATAAATTATTTAAAGAAAATCAAATGAACGATTAATGTCCAGGACACCTCAAAGGTCTTCAACCTGAGCAAGGGTCTTTGCAGTCTGAAATCTCCAGCTTGAATGTAAGTTTCAGAGTTTCAGCTGAAGCCTCAAACACTGACACCAACAACGGGAGATCCGACTTGAGAGAACACGCCCTGGGTAGAAATGTGCCACTTAAAATAGAGAACAACTTCCTGGAGCGTGTGAGTCCATGAGCCACCCACCCTCAGGAGGGCCACCCTGCGGAAGGCAACACAGGTGTGGATGGAGAGTGGGAAGAACTGTTTTCTTCGATCAAATCCAGATTCTCCTCTATGGCAAAGGTCTCAAGGAAGGGGGCTGGCAGCTCTGGTGACCAAGTAAATGACCACAGCAGACAAAGTGTCTGAAACAGATTTGAGGTCTAGCCTTTCCTGGTGGCCCCATGGCCAGGAGATGCACTGGACCATGGACTACCCAAGGAAGGAAGAGCTGTCAGCTGTGGGGGCTCTGGGGCCAGTCAGGGAGGTTTCACTCAACTTTCCCATCAGCCAACACTGCATGTCCCAACTGCAGAACAGCTGCCTGTGTTTTCTCTCTTTTCAAGTAATTTCAATTCATCCTTTTAGTTTAACTGCTCTTATTTAACTGAAGCTGCAATTGCTCCTATTAAAGTTTGATAGCAATATAATTTTTAAGATAGTATTTTTAGATAACAGATTTATTTAATGTAATTCTTCCCCTTCCTTAGACCCTCTACAATTAGATAGTGATTAAGATATCATATTTTGATTTAAATAAAAAGATTAAAAGGCCCCTAATAAACTATCATTGAAGTCTGACATAGATAGAGACATTTCAAACAAGAAAGACAGGCCAGGCCATGTGTGGTGTGGATTACGCCTGTAATCCCAGCACTCTGGGAGGCTGAGGAGGGAGGATCCCCCAGGCTCAGGAGTTCGAGACCAGCCTAAGCAACAGCAAGACCTCTGTTTCTCTAAAACAGAAAAACTAGCCACGTTCGGTGGCAGGTACCTATAGTCCCAGCAACTCAGGAAGCTGAAGCAGGAGGATTGTTTTGAGCCCAGGAGTTTGCATTGCTGAAAGCTATGATGCCACAGCACTCTAGCCAGGGCAAGCAAGAGTCAGTCTCCAAAAAAATAAAAAAAAAAAATAAAAAAAACAGAAAGAAAAAAAGAAGGAACATATTGTGTTTAAAATAAAAATAGTGTAGACACTTCGTATCAAATGTGGTGGCCCTTCAATGCATCTCATCACCTTCTCCCTTCAAAATATTCTAGTCTTCTATTTTAATCCCCAACACTCCTATTGAATTTTGTTTTGAGGAAAAGAGAGAGATTATCAGAATTTTCTTCTGCTGACAGAAATGTGAAACTGGTAAGGAAATAAAGCATAGGCCATTTTCACTCCTGATGCAAGTTAAACAGGTGATGATAGTTTTTAGCCTGTGTGTTTGGACCAAAAATCCTTATTCAGAGCATTATCTATTGTCTGGCCCACACTGCTGGCTGTGTGGACCCACTGTGGGCTTGGCCTCCAAGTAGGTGCCCCGGGAGGGGAGGGAGAGCCCAAGAATGTCAGCAAATAAGCCCTTTCTAAACAGAAAAGCACAACTTAAGGGGAGGGCAGGAATCCATGAGGAAGACATTGACATGAGCATAGTAAGTGGAAGAAAAAAAGAACTAATGTCAGAACCTGAGTGGCCTTGCCTTGTCCATTAGGGTCCGACAAGCTCTTTCCCACCACCATATGGCATCACAGGAGCAGAGCCAACCAGGTAATGATCTTGCCTGTAACTTGAAGGTTTATCTTACATTTTTGTAAGTGGTATGGGCAGGGCACAGTGCAGAATTTTACATTAGAGAGAAAATTATGAACACTTCTGTTTTCCTTACATTTTTTTGGTATAGCATAGTTCCATGTATATATGAGGTACACATGACATTTGATACCTGTACACGACATGTAATGATCAAATCAGGGTAATGGAGATGTTGTCACCTCTAATATTTATCTTTCCTTTGTGTAGGAGACATGATGCTTCTCTTCTGGTTTATTTGAAATGGACAATACATTATTCCTTCTACCCAACAGTATGTTTGGACCCATGAACCAGCCTCTTTTGAGCCCCCCAGGCAACCCTAACCCTCCCCAGCCTCTGATATCTATCATTCGACTCCCTACCTCCACAAGGTCCACTTTTTTGGTTGTCCACATTATGAGCAAGGACATTTGTCTTTCTGCAACTGGTTGATGGCACGTAACATCATCACCTCCGGTTCCATCCATGTTGTGCAGAGGACAAGATTTCATTCTTTCTCATGGCTGAATAATAATCCCTTTTGTACATACCTCACCCTTTCTCTGTCCGTTCATCTGCTGATGGGTATTAGGTTGATTCCGCATCTCGGCTACTGTGATTTGTGCTGTGGTAGACATGGGGAACCAGGATTCCTATGATATCCTCCTTTCCTTTCTTCCAGGTCAATACACCAAGCACTATTGCTGGAACACACGTAGCACTATTTTTAGTTTTTTGAGGCACCTCCATCTGCTTCCCAGACTCCCTAGGATAGAAGCTGAGCAACAGAAAGCAGAAGCAGATAGGAGAGTTAAGAGGCTGCTTCCCCATCTAAGAGATGGGACGTAATGGGTGACTCTGCCAATTTCGGAATATATGAGATACACTCAGATGTGGGGGAGATAGAGGCAGTGACAGGTGTTGTGAAGCTTTCTTTCCTTCTTTTTTAATTATTTTTAAGATTTTCCAAAAGATGATGCCTTTCTAATAAGATACACATTCACACTGACAGGTGGGCCGGGAAAAGTAAGTTTTATTGTCCAAGGTGAGATAAACCCAGAAAGAGACCTTTGTCTAAACTTTGTCCAGTGTTGCAAGCAAAGGTCCTAGGTCATATGCGTGTGCACGCTCTCCCGCCCTCTGTCCCCCCTTATCTTTTTCACTCAGGTGAAGACAATCTGCTTATGTTCCTGTGACTTATTCTCAGGCCCTCTCCCTTCCCCATGTCTCTTCTTTCCCAACAACCTACTGCCAATCCCTACTCTGCAAATCAAAAGGTAAGAAGAGACAGTAATTAACGTCTGTCTTTGTGTTTCCTCTGGCTGAGCCCGCTCACTCTGCCTCCGTCCAACATATGGTAATCATCAGCCTGTTTTTATGTAGCTTTATGAGATATACAGATACACGCATAGTTTTCTAAAATGGATATTTTAAAATTCCACCGATTTTTAACTCTTTGCTTTAGTAACATGTGGCTAAGATTCATCCCGAATGTCACACCGTGCAGTGCCTTTTTCTCTGTGTGCGTAATTCGCTCATGTGTGATATTTACCCACTTCCTGTTGAAGCCCATCGGGCTGTTTCTAGGTTTGGGCATTTGTGGACAGGATTGCTTGTGTCTCATTTTCACTCCAGAAGAGGTTGCTGACAGGTTGGGATCCCTTGCCTTTTTCTGAAGGAGGAGATGACATAATCTCTCTGTACACATGTTCAATCCATGTGGGGTTTTAAACCACTTATTTCAACTCAAGTAGTCTCTCTTTGTATGCTGACTATGGATCCTTAATTCACAAATGTTTACATAATACAAAAACAATGAACCATTTGCCTAATTAAACTACTGGTTAACTTAGTGGGAAATTAGTTACTCCTCCAAGTTGTTTGGATTAACCTGTCAAATGAGCATAAACAGTACATGCAAGAGCCCCATACATCCCTCCGTGGTGGTAGCCTTGACTATTTTCCTAACTTAGAGATAAGAAGTTGGTGGCCACATGTGCTACTGACCCTCCACACTCCCTGTTCTTAACAGAAGCAGATGCAGTCCACAGCCTAATGTCACTCAGCCAAACCCCAAACCAAAGATAGTCAGCTGGTGCAAAAAGAAGTGTTGCTCATATCTTTCAAAATGTGAGCCACAGCACTGTCACTGCCGTGCTCTGAGCAATCCTTCCCCAACGTTCATCCCCAGAGCTGTAGGCTGTAGATCTCTCTGCAGCTTCCCAGGCTTGGCCGTGTCTGTGTCAGACATAACTGGGCAACGCTGGTCAGCGTCATGGCAGGAGGGGATTGCACAGAGAGAGAATGAGGCCTTAAATGCTCTCAGCGTGGTGCCCCCTTTTGATCTTGCATCCACGGGGGAGCAGAACCCAAGAAGGTCTCACTAGTGAGGCGGTCTGTGCTCCCCACACCGGGGGTGGGGGCTGCAGGGATACGTCTCAGCTCTATTAATAGATTCCAGATGACTCTCTCCATCTCGTGTTGCAGAATTTCTGTCTCAACAAACTCTGGATAACAAGTTCAAAGGGCTCTCATTCCTAATCTTTTCCTTTTCTAAAGGCTTTCTGGAAGTTAGGACTTGTTCTCTCTTTCTGGCAGATTTAACAGCACTCGTTTTAGGGATCAGGTACCAGGTCCTCTGCCCGCTCCCACAGGGACGGTGCTGAGGAGACAGAGGATGCTCAGGCCTCAAGGACTGCAGTTAAGCAGCCATGGTGAGTGGCGAGACGACTACAAGGAGTGGTGGGCCCTGCTATGGCAGGCAGGCTAACTTCTCCCTAAAGAAGGGAAGTCATGTTACTGTGAGACCTGAGGGGGGCTGGCACCTAGTGAGGGAGAACACTCCCCCGTCACTTCTTCTCTTTCCTCGCTCCTGCCACCGCTGTCACCCAGGACATGACATCCTGCTCTGACCCTTCACAGCCCAGATAGGAGACCCATCTTCTTAACTTGGATCTAGCTCGTCCAATCAATTCTTTTCTCAGTAGCCTGGAAAAAAAACAAACATTAAAAAACGAAGTGGGTCACCTCGAGCTCCTGTGTCAGTGCCTTCCTTGGCTTCACATCTATGTTTAAGATTAATTCTCCTTTCTTTGGTGCAGGAACCCTGCCCAGCCTCCCTCTGACCATCCCCCTGCAGTTCTCCGGCAGCTCCACAGTGACCGTCCAGGGAGCTCCTTTCCCATTTTTTGCGGCACATCCACAGCCCCACGCCGGGTTCCCTGCAGTGCTGCCTGGAATCCTCTTCCTCTGTGGGCAAGACCCAAATCTTCCCCAGCAATGGAAGTCCCCGCCTCCCCGACAGCACCGCATGGAGCCCCCACCCTCTCCCTCCATGTCTTTCCTATTTGGCTCGTTTCCTTCTATGCTCTTTCTCTCCACCCGCCAGGGTGAGAAATGTCTTTCCCAACTATACCCAGAGGAACAGTGCCTGGGACATGAGAGACCCCCATGTGCACTTTTTGCTATCTACATGAACACAGCAATACTTTAAAAGAGGCAACCAACACATAGAGAATATTTTTTAACTATTCCAAAGATCATTTTGTACGTAGAGGTAACTGGAGCTATAATTTTCCATTTTTTCTCTGTATTAGGACTGCAGGGATGACTTGTAGGGATACCCTGTCCATTTTTATGTCAAATAAAATATTCATTAGAAAGATTAATTCCAACAGCAGACAAAAAAGTTTAAAAAGGGAAAATGTTAAATAATTAAAAATGTAACTTTGCTCCCACCTTTCTGGCATCACAACCCCCCTAAACCCTGCTGATCTTTAAGGCACCCAGTGCAGCTGGATTCAGGGCACAGGGCCTTCTAGGCACCCTGTGTGTGACTGCAGATAGGTGGCCTGGTGACTGGCGACTCTGGCCTGCTGTGAGGCCACTTTGATTTTCCAGGGTTGGGATTCTGCAAGTGAGCTGATGTGACCAGAGGGAGAGCAAGGACCCAGAGCTGCAGTGCCACCGCTGTTCTCAAAGGAGAGAAGAAATGGAGTCGGCAGTGTGTGCTTATCCCCACAGTGCCTGTCATACGTTATTATTAAATAGACACTGTTTATACCGTGCACGCCAAACACTCTTCCAAGGACACACAGTGACTCATTCGACCTCCCCAACAATCCTGCACGTGAATATCATTCCTCTTTTATAGATCAGCAAACAGACTCAGAGAGGTCAGCTAACTTGTCTAAGGACAGAGATAGTAAGTGGCAGATCCTGAACCCACATCTAGAGAATTTGTGCTATAGATTCTATGTTCTTAGCTTGTGTGTTTGACTGCCTGTTTGGAGAGTTAATTGTGTGCTTGTTGTATACACAGGATTCCTCTTTAATCCTGACATCAACTCTAAAATTTAAACATTACATGAGGCTGGGCACAGTGGCTCATGGCTGTAAGCCCAGCTCCTTGGGAGGCTGAGGCAGGTGGATCCTTTGCACTCAAGAGTTTGAGACTGGCCAGAGCAAGAGCAAGACCCCATTTCTACTAAAAATAGAAAAACTAGCATGGTGGCAGGCACCTGTCTATAGTCCCAGCTACTTGGGAGGCTGAGGCAGGAGGATCACTTAAGCTCAGGAGTCTGAGGTTGCTGTGAGCTATGACAGCACAGCACTCTACACTGGGGACATGAGGAAAATGAGAAAACAAAGGCTAATACACTTTTTACAGTTTCCTCATTTTCAAGTGAGGAAACTGGAACAAGATGATGAGGTGGCATGCCCAAAGTTATAACATTAATGGAAGAAACAATTTTTCATACCAACTCTGCTTGGCCCCTAAGTTAAGTCTCCTTTAAATATTCCTCAGCCACCCCTGCGTGTGGACTGAATCCAAGTGGGCTCATCTAGCTGCAATGTTTTTAATCAAAGGAAAAACATAATCCCTATATACAGCATCTCAGGATCATAGGACTTTAGTCAGGTTGTATTTTGTTATGGGGATTGTTTGGGAAACAAAGCTGGATTAATGCCTCTTACAAAAAGGCACTTGATACTTCTGCCTTCCCCCCTGCTTTCATTGTTTTTGATAAAATTTCATCAGCTGGAATTGCTAATGCCAGACATTTATTCATTGTGTGGGACATTTACATGGGGATTTGACAAATTTAAAGCAATGTGTGTATCCCACAGCTTAGGGTACTACACAGGGAAAGCACAGGCTCTCAGTATGGACTGCTGGGGATCCTAGGAGGGACTGAGGAGTCACCGGGGCAGTTCAACAAGGCTTTCTCAGCTGACACTCAATCTGCTGTTCTCCATACTTCTAGGATTTTCCTGTTGTAAACAGACAGGGAGTAATCTTATGAACTTGGCTAAGCAATTGGGAATTCTGAGTCCCGTTGGGGCTACTTGAGCAGGACACCCACGAGGACTGTTCCTCTCACCTTTGTTGCTGTGTCTACAGTCTCCATTATGTATAATTTCTCCCAGAATTAGCTCATATTCTGCAGGTCGCTGTAACAATAATTCTAAGTGTTTCAACTCCTGTTCAAATGTTTATGTATGTACATTCATTTGTTTGTTTTAAAACAGTTCTTAGGGATGATTATTTACTTTAAAGAAGCATTTCTCTCAGATAATTACATGTAATTATAATGATGGGCTTGTGTTTGGGCACTGTCTGTGCCACAGAATAGCCAATGCATTTAAAAAAGACATTACAAATAATTCACATTAGCTAAATGGGCAGCTGTGAAGTGTATTTCTCAGCTGATATTTTTTAATCAACTGGATTCCCATCTGCCAAGCACAACCAACTAGTAGCTACCTATGTGCCCAAAATTCACTCAAGAAAAAAAAAATAAAAACCTCAGAAGTTAAAAAAAAAAAGCATATTCCCCCAGTTTTAAGAATAAGTACACATAGGCCTGGATGCACTCCTAGCACTCTGGGAGGCCGAGGCGGGTGGATTGCCTGACCTAGCAGGTTCAAGACCAGCGAGACCAGTCTGAGCAAGAGTGAGACCCTGCCTCTAAAAATAAATGGGCATTTTGGCAGGTGTCTATAGTCCCAGCTACTTGGGAGGCTGAGGCAAGAGAACTGCTTGAGCCCAAGAGTTTGAAGTTGCTGTGAGCTATGATGCCACGGCACTCTACTGAGGGTGACAAATGAGACTCTGTTTCAAGAAAAAAAAAGTGTAAGTACACCTTCTGTTGGGACAAAATGGATGTTCTCCTGAAGTTGTCACTGTCTTGAGCAAAGTCTAAAGAAGCAGTGGCCAGAGAATGCAATGCCGATTTTATAATGTGAGTTTTCACTTACAAACCTGAGGTGGGTTGAGGTTTGCTTGACAAATATTTCCAGTTCTATCCCTGGAGAAACTCAGATTCTCTCCCAGATGATGAGACACAGGCTTAGACATTTTACGACCAGTCCAGGAATGAGGAGGATGAGCTCCAGAGTCTGACAGTAGCATGATGAAAAGGCTCATTGGAATATCCTTGACAGACAGGTTTCAATGCCTGGTGGAGCCCACAGACAGTCCATGTGCTGCAGCCAGCAAAGGCCAGGCAGAAATGTTCCCTCAGCATGATTCCCTCCTGGGTTCAGCTGGGGGAAGCCCTCCAGTCCTCCATTGTCTCAGAGAGTGGCCTGGCCAGACATAAGCCTTTCTACTACAATTTGCATTTTATTTTCAGTCCTGTCCTCTTTCTTCAGTGGCTTTATAAAAGATAGAAGCATGATGTGCCAAGGAGTATAATTTAGTGATTACAAGTCACCAAGGAGTTTGCACAATCTCCCTGTGGCATGATTCCCTAATTCTTCCTCTCTCTTAAGAAACTGATGGGACTGAACCTGTTGAGAACAGCAAGCTGCTCTGTTTGGCGTTTCCCCAAGTTGTGTATAAAGACCTTGAGTTTGACTTTGTTATTTTACGTAGAAATAGTTCAACTCTACTGTAAAATTGGACCAACCAGCCAAAGGAGGGGAGAGAGGAGTGTGTATATATTTTGGAAGAGGAAGACAGATGGAGTCTTATCTTCTGTGGTGTATCACCAGCTCAAAATTTCAACTTAAAGGTACAAAGTTTGAGTTAACATCAGATTTTACTTTTTTTTTTTTGCAGTTTTTGGCCAGGGCTGGGTTTGAACCCACAACCTTGGTATATGGGGCCAGTGCCCTACTCCTTTGAGCCACAGGCGCCACCCCAGACTTGATGGCTCCTTGAGGTATAGAAAATGCAGACAGCTTACAGAAAGAAAATTGCTCTCTTTTTTGCTATCTCCTGGGTCTCGTGGTTAGAAAGATCATGCTTCCAAATTCCATAATCACACATATCACTATACGAAACCATTTTAACACCCCTTCCCAGGTTATAAAAAAAGGTATTTTACAGAAATTAAAATCAGTTCCCTTATTACATGATAAAGGCATCTTTTCAATGTTTTCTCCATTTAATTCTGTATGTAAGAGTTATGTTCATAAAAGACTGCATATCTCAAATGACCCTTGACAGGGTTGTGATCCCCTCTGCACCACAATAGGTACTTGTCCAGGGAGTCCCCTACAGGTTTGTTGGTTTGTTTTTTTAACAAGTAAAAATTGTTCCTGTTTGCATCCCAACATCTAGCACGCTGCAACTGATACAACTTCAGTTGAGAACATTCTGGAACCAATGTACAGGAAACTGGAAATTAACCAAGAGAGATTTACTTAAAATTCTGTGAGCCAATCATGGGGCCCAATAAATCCTTAAAAATAACAGTATGAAAGAAGCATTAAAATGAGCAGTTGAAGAAATTCTGGAGGAGGAAGTTAGGAACTAGTTGAATTAAAATTAAGGGGTAGAATCCATGACCAAGTTTGGTACACCAAGGCAATGCCTTAAAAAATAGTTTAAGGGTCATTTTACTTTTGAATTTATTTTAAAACTTATTTTCTCAAGTGACAAACATATCAGCTAGTTTTACAGCACTTTGAACTTTGATTCTAATTAGAATCACAGTGGAGTGATTTCCAGTTGCCATCTGTTTCACCAAACTGAAATGGATTTGGATTCCACAGAGAACCTGTATTTGGGATTTGTTGTTTGCCAAGTAACGTATGGGCGTCTGTGATCTTCTGTAGCATGAATGGATTCTATAACCTGGCAGTAAAGCGTGTGATGTCTGTATGTGTACCCCACAATATTCTCTTACAATATAACTTCAAATCAATTCCTGCTACTAGGTAATGTTAAAGTGCTGAGGTCTTAGGACATTTGTATGCTCACTGAAAAAGCAGTGTTCACATTTTCTTATATTTCATGTTTCACACATAAGTTACTATTTCTAAGCTGGGTCTCTAGTGTAGACAAGAGTCTGCCTCCAGTTCTTTGGAATCAAGTGAAATGTAAAAATCAACTTTTCCATCATGTTCCTTCATATATCATAGAAAACTAAATACAAAGAAAGGGGCCAGCCAAGGCGGCTCACACCTGTAATCCCAGCACTCTGGATGGCTGAGGCAGGTGGATCCCTTGAGATTAGGAATTTAAGACCAGACTGAGCAAAAGCGAGACCCTGTGTCTACTAGAAATAGAAGAACTAGCCACATGTGATGGTGGGTGCCTGTAGTCTCAGCTACTGGGGAGGCTAAGAAAGGAGGATCGCGTGAGCCCAGGAGTTTGAGGTTGTTGTAAGCTATGATGCTACGGCACTCTACCCAGGGTAGAAACTCTGTCTCAAAAAAAAAAAAAAAAAATACACACAAACATACATACATATATACATACAAAAAAAGGCCTAACATCCTTAATCATCTTCAAAAGAGCCAGGCCCTGGCCACCCAGAGGAGAGTCACCCTTTGCTGATGGCACCAGCTGCCCTCAGGTTCGTCATCACTCAAGGGCAGCAGGGTCCAGATGATGCTTTCTCTATGCCTTCGTTCTCTGCACCCTGTACAAGTGAAGGCTTCAGGGAGGCCACAGGAGTGGGTGCTGCCCTGGGGTGGAGAAACTTGAGGCTGCATCAGAGCAAAGGATGTGGCAAGTGGGAGTTCTGAAGAGCCGGTCATCAAGCTCCCAAACTCTTCGAGAGGCCAGATAACAAGGCAGTTACATAAGCTGAGATCAGTGAGGTCAACAGGTAAGTGGGAAACAAATATGTCACAGAATATAAGCACAGCTGACAGAATTAATAAATCAGTACTTCCCTAACCTGACTCCTTACATTCTCACACCATGTTACTCTCCAACCCTTTCTTCTTCTTTATATAAAGTTCCGAAAAACACCAAATTATTTCAGTTGCTCAAACCAGACTCGATCACTCTCTGGATAAACTTGTCATCACTGGAATCCACAGGGACAATGGAAACAGGTGGAGCTGATGCTTATTTGCCATTTTATGGCATACCTGGGCTGTTTTTTTTTTGTTTTGTTTTGTTTTGTTTTTTTTTTGAGACAGTGTCTTGCTATGTTGCCCAGGCTAGAGTGCCCTGGCATCATCATAGCTCACAGCAACCTCAAACTCTTGGGCTCAAGCAATCCTCCTGCCACAGCCTCCTAAGCAGCTAGGACTACAGGCATGTACCACCATGCTTGGGTGAGTTTTCTATTTTTTTGCAGAGATGGGAGTCTTGCTATCTTACTTAGGCTGGTCTCAAATCCTGGCCTCAACTGATCTTCCTGCCTCAGCCTCCCAGAGTGCTGAGATTACAGCTATGAGCTACCACGCCTCATCCTGGACTATTCCCTTCCTTCTCAAAACAACCCAGTGAGACAGGTCCCATTGCCTCATTTGTCTAATACTGAAATAGAAGATTAGTAAGGTTAAGTAACTAACCCAAAGACCCACTGCTATGAACTCCCAAGTGTTTGACCCCAAACCTCATTCTTTCATTTCCTTTTTCCATTGTGGAATATCCAGATAGAACAGGTGAGTTCAATTCCACCTGAATTTCTGTTTGCCTTCAGAGGTAGGAAACTGGTAGCCCCCACAACTATTTAGATCACAGAATGACTGAGTGGGAAGTATTATATTTAACATCCACAACTACCAGGATTAGTTGGAAATCACTAAAATTAGAGAGATAATCACATTAAAAATATAAATTTCTGAATTCTATTGAAAATGCCCTATCCCCATTCATAGACTATATACAAATCAGACTCTTTAATCAGACATCCAAAGAGCCAGCTAACAGCAGGTGGAGAACAGTACCTGGATATGCAAACCATCTACTCAGAAAGATGTAGCCACCCAGAAGGAAAAATTACACCTTTCACTAAAGTGTCTGCTGTAAACTGTGAGCAAGAAACAGATCTGCTGGTTAAGGGAAAGCCCAGCTCTGAACTGGCTTGGGATCCACTTAATCTTCTCTTGACAAATGTGGTCTGAAGTGTGTAGGTGTTGCTAAGCAGTTGCTGCTCAAGTGTGGTCGTTAGACTCTCTGTGTAATAACATTATTACTTCTTCTGCCCTGCAGGAAAATGACAGTCTCAAAGGTCTTTCCTATCTAAGCTCTATGGGCCCAAATCTATGCTTCTTACTGAGACAAAATGCCCCTTGAGTGCCTCTGCCCCCAGCAGAAGCTATAAAGTGTAAATTGTCTCGTTCCATAAATCTAAATGCTAGATCCAATGAATAAGAAGCTTGTGTCTGTGTCAAAGGGAGGTTCATTTCCCATATGTAAATTCTTGGGGGGCAGGAGGATACCATTTGTAATCCTATATTTAGGCATACAAAACTGAATAGATGGTATAGGAGTTTCTACTGAATTAAAAATAAAGATGTTTCCTTTAATCTGATGTCTTATAAGCTGTCATGCCTCTGACACCACTCTCCATCTTTTTCTGTTGTTTATTTTTATCTTTTTTTTTTTATATCCTGAGCTTCTGTCTGCAAGACTCCTTCCCTTTTTATTTTGTGACGTGAATCTTCTTCCCCAAGTGTCCTTGCATCCATATTTCTCCTCTTGCTTTTGGTGATCAGAGGTAGCACTGATGTCATGTGTAAGTATTCTAGATCTGAGACAGACAGAGCCAGGATTATTGACCTTGAGCTGGGTGAGATCCCAATCTTATATATACCCAAGATTCCCAAATCTGTCAAATGGAAATAGCACATGACTCAGATGGTTCTTATGAAAATCAAATGAGATAACACATTAAAAAAAAAACAACACCATGTTGTCTGGAAGCTGGTGTGCAATCTCATTCACAGAACTCTAAGGCGGACACTGCTTCGTCTGATCCAACTTGGTGTAGAAAATCAAAATTATAAACTGAAAAAACGATTGGCTTTTCATTTGTCTTATAGCAAAATTTTTCCTCTTTTCTGTCTCTTCAATTTGTACCAATAATGTAAAAACACACAGCAAAAAATTTTTGAAGCACTATTTTTAGTTCTGTGTAAAATTTTTTTGCCTTTTTCCCTCCCAACTGGTAAAATAGTTTTAAAAATTTAAAACTAGGTTGGGTATGGTGGCCCACATCTGTAATCCTAGCTGAGCCTGGGAGTTTGAGATCAGCCTCACTGTTTTCAGTGAGATCTCCTCTCTGAAAACAGAAAAACTAGGGGGCCATGCTGGTGGGCACCTCTAGTCCCAGCTACTCATGAGGCTGAGGCAGGAGGATCCCTTGAGCCCAGGAATCTGAAGTTGCTGTGAACTATGATGATGCCATGGCACTCTAGCCAGGGCAACAGTATGAGACTTTGTCTCAAAATAAATAAATAAATAAAACTAAATCTTACCTTGAAGACACTTTAAGAATCCAATTTTAATAAAATATTTCAGGGATTAACATATTTATTTCAATAGATTTTTTTTCCCAAGCCAATACCAAAGCCTTAAGCTAAAGTGTCTATATACCTATTTGAGAAAGTATCCAAAAAAGAGAGAAAAAAAAGTTAACATTACATGCTCTACATGCTCTGAGCAAATAATTGAGCCAAAGGGGAAAGAAGTTACTCACAAACAACCCTTTGAGGAATCGTAATTTACAGAAGTAGAAAGCAGGGATGAGGAGGTTAAGTAAGTTGCCCGAGGCCGTGCCATCAGCAGCCTGTCAGAGTCCACAGCAGAGGCAGGTTAGAATCTGAGTCTGTCCAGCACTGTAGTTAACGTTCTCTCTGCTCCACCACATTGCTTCAGCAATTTCCCAGTGGACTTTAAAGGCCCATTTCCTCTACATCACAAAGCTGAAATTGGAAGCAAATGAGCCAAAAAACAGTTATTTGTGATTCATAATACACTACAAATATTTTCACGAAACTGTATTTTAAAATATCAATACTCTGGGGCAATGGTTCACAACACGACGAAGAACATTTGCTCCCCGGGGGCATTTAGTTATTGATGACTCTAACTGGGGGTGGAGGGGCACGGTTGCTGCTGGTACCTACTTGGTAGAAGCTGAGGATATTGCTAGAGGTCTACAACATACAGTCCAGCGCCCTCCAACAGAGAATTATCCAGCCCCAAATGTCGATGGAGCTAAGAATTAAAAACCCTGATCTAATGGGTTCTGCTTCATGGCAAGGGAAAAATGTGATCCCATCTTGCCATGAAGCAATGTCACATTGAAACAGTTAGTTCATACCTAGAGGATTACCCAACCTACTGCTGACCTTGGCAATGAGACGAGTAATATATTTTAAAAGGATAAAATGTTCTTGAAAAATATCCCAGAGGAATTAGATGTGGCCTCACTGCTTTCATCACTACCCATATTTCTTTGCCTATTACTGTTATTTAGCCATGAAATAGGGTCTTTTAAAAGAAAGGTAGAAAAGATGTCATCTCTAAACATAATTCTGTGTCTTGGATTTCTGCTAGTACTAAATTGAGTCATGATGGAAATAATTTTCTGAGGAAGTGCATGTCTTTTATTTCTCTGAATGTCAGAGGACGGCCAAAGGCCATAAATAGGGAACAGAGAAAGATGCAAAATTTGGACTCGGACCTGGAAGACAGATCCTGGGAGCAGTTCATTTTGTTGTTTGTGTTTGTTTATTTTCAGGTCAGTGATCCCACAGAACAGTTCCTGTGTACAGAACAAGACTTTACAAAATGAAAGAATGAATCAACCAATTAATGAATGAATGTATAAAGAAGAATATACGGCAAATAAAAACATTTAAGGCCACGGTTTTTCCCTTGTTTGTAGGTAGTATTTTGAGTTGGAAGGGGGGAAATGTAACATTTTAATGAAATTATAGCAATATAGATGGTAATAGTTGTTGAAAACATTTTCTAGAAGAATAAAAAGTTCGAAATTGTATGTTCCTCGTAGAAATTATTTTTTAAAAACTGACAATTTATTTGTGAAATTAAGAAAATCACTTGTCCCTCATCAGTGAGTCTTATTCAAGTAGCCACTTAAAGTTTGAAAAAGTAATTTATTTCTCTCATGCTTCTTTGCTTGGGCAAAGAATTTCATAGCTAATCATAAAGCAGGGTTAGAACTGCTTAGCTATGCTGAGGACCACTCAGTTATTCAGAATGAATAATTACAAAAAAGGTAAATAAAGCTACCAGATGACCCAAGAAGAAAAAAAAATAAAAATGATGAGGTGAACAGAGGCTGTATCAGCTCTTAAGTTTGCTGAGCTTAACACCCCAGCTAAACAAATTGAGAGAATTCACCTCATTATTGCCATTGGAGCAGGGTGAATGGACAGAACTGAGGAGAGCAAAGGCATGGTCTTCAGATCCCATGCAGTCCACGTGCCTCACAGAACAAATTCATTCCAAAACTGTAATCAACAACCTTTACTGAGCTCCTTCCTATTTGGACTCAGGAACCTGGCACAAGGTGCTGGGAGTTAAAAAGGAATAAAACAAACTTGCTCATTTTATATATTCCAGCAAGTAAGAAAAGCCCAGCACCTCCCTGTGAAATGTAAGCCTATCGAGGGTAAAGTGAAGGTTCTGGAAGAAGCACAAGAAGGGAAATGTCGTTTACAAAAGACCAATAATCTCACTGGCGTCCAGGTTCTTATCAACAAGCCAGAGGACTTGAAGACATGGGAGGAAAACTTTTAAAATCCTGATGGAAAGTGACTTTGAATGGAGAATTTCAACAGCTAAAGTAGCAACCCAAGGACATGCTTTGTATTTGGGGATACAAGGGACAAAACATGTATTCTTCCTTCCTGCTACCTCTCACATTCTACCTGAAGGGTTCCTGCGCCAGACCCCGAAAATATCAGGAAGAGATGCCATGGGTTTTCACTGGTTTTCACAGACTGAACAGTTGTCTCATTTTTAGGCATTAAAATGTTCAGTCTTAATATTGTCTCAAACTGACAAACTTCTCTCTTCTCCATCCTCCTTTACCATAGACATGCACACACACACGTACACACACATGCAGACACATGCACACATGAACACACACAGGCAGACACATACAGACACACGCGCACATGAACACACACAGGCAGACACATGCAGATACATGTGCACATAAACACACACAAGCAGACACACGCACATGTGAATACACACATGCAGACACACGTGCACATGAACACACCCATACAGACACACATGCACATGCAGACACACGAGCATATGAACACACACATACAGACACATGCACATGCAGACACATGCAGACATATGCACACACATGACATACACTGACTTCAAGTCTTTCTCAGGTTGGGTCTAGAATCAGGAAGTAGAATAGAAACAATGGTCTCCCTCTCTCTCCCCCCTCCACATCCCTCCCCTTCATTCTACATCCTGCCCCAAACATTTCTGCTCTACTTAAAAATCCCCACTTGGGCAAAGGTAGCCGAGTAGAAGGATTTGCCTCGTGACAATATATGTTGCCATCTGAATCCCCGCAGACTTTTCTCTGCTCACATTACTTAAGCTGACAACACCCACATGTCAGTCATTAAGAAGAAAATCAGAGAACTCATTTTGTGTGATGGACTTGACAGTTTACCTTCAAAACATACTGGAACAACAAAACCAGGTATTAGGCCTTATGGTTTAAAAGGGCCTTCACATCTGCACACTCTGTGAGAGATTCTTGGCCCCATATTATACAAAAGATAGCCACGGGCCGGGCACAGTGGCTCATGCCTGTAATCCCAGTACTCTGGGAGGCAGAAACCAGTGGATTGCCTGAGCTCAGGAGTTCGACACCAGCCTGAGCAACAGTAAACGTCCCGTTCCCCCCCGTTCCCCAACCCCGGCCCCATCTCTACTAAAAATACGAAAACTAGCTGGGCATGGTGGCAGGTTCTGTAGTCCCAGCTACTTGAGAGGCTGAGGCAGGAGGATCCCTTAGGCCCAAGAGTTTGAGGTTGCTGTGAGCTATGATGACGCCATGGCACTCTATCCAGGGTTACAGAATGAGACTCTGTCTCAAAAACAAAACAAAACAAAACAAAACATGGCAGCCAGGCTTTGGCTGGATCTGTGGCCCACACATGACCACAGGTGAGCAGTGGAGCAGAAATGCAGCCCTGCAGTTTGGACTGCGATTTGTTCCTTGTGTGTCATAAACTCTCCACCTTCTTTTCCCTTCCTAGACTCAGTATCATGTGAATATTTTCCTTCATTTCAGGGTTTGAGGGATCACTTGGATTAGAATGCAAGTGGGTTTACCAACTTGAATGAATACTTGCATTCAGATCCAAAAGAAGAGAAGACAGTCATCTCTACCCTCTTCTTTCCTGGTTTTAAGCAATGCCTGAAAATTACATGCAGATGCTCTGGACCTGGCATGTTCCTGTGGGTACAAAACGTGCTTTTTGTGCCGTGTACAACAACCCTGGCACGCAGCAGCCCTCTCACCCACACGGATAGCTCCCTGCCTGTGCTTTCCCGTGTGCATTTGGGTAACAATATTTATTACAGGTACAAGGCACAGTGTTAAGAATTTTACATGAGTAACTCATTTAATCCTCACAGCACAAAGCCATATGAGGCACTAACTAGTAACATTCTCATCTTACAGATAAGCAGACAATGTACACAGGAGATAAGGGCAGTGCCAAGGTCTAACCTCAACTGGTCCCACATCTTAAGTCAGACACTGGGAGAACAGTCTCACTGATTTATCTGACTTGCTGATGGATTATTAAGGGCCCTTCTGAAACCATAAAGTGAGGGTTGCTGTTTAGAATGTCCCTCTGTCTCTATTCTCCTTACATCACTTCCACCTTTTTCCTACTCGCCAAGAATTCACAGAAACCCGGTCTGTGAGTCAAATGGAATCAGAGACTATTCAGCCGAACATCTTCCCATGGAGGGACTCTTCACTGTAGCTTTTTTTTTTTTTTAGTAAAAATCCATCTCCTGCTGTAGGACTGCAACAGGCAGAGCCACATCTGGTTTGCAGAGGTTGGTCATCTCATGGCTGGGCTGTGTGTAATTAGAGGGGAAAATGTCCTTAGAAAGAGTTGCAAAGTTTTTCTCTGTAACTTCTAATTCTCTTCCTAGTTCAACTCTCTGGATACACAGAAATAAGTCCAATCTTTTCAACATAACAATGCAACAAATGAAGCCTGGAACAGCCTGGATTCCAGAGCCATTTATTTTCCTTTGAAAGCACCCCGTGGGTCCCCAATGTCCGTGAAGCCCAGTCGTCACTGTTCTCCGGATGTGAGGAGATCTGCTCTGTGCAAAGTGATGTCAGACGCTTATCTAATTTTAAGAACTGGTTCTCAATTAAGATGTATTAAATTATTTCATTATTTTGGTGGCCACAATCCTCCAGTGACTACTATTGACCTCAGACAGTGGTTCTAAATGTGGAACAATTTAATGTCTTGTAAGATATTAGTGGTGTCTAGCAAACTATGACTATTCATTAACTAATAATGAAATTTGATGTTATCTAAATTTCATAACTTAGAATTTGGCCTATTACTTAACACTGATCCTTCAACACATTAATTCTTCCTTAAACTCTGTCATTCTTAAATTTCATAAGCAGGCCTTGGGTAGCTTTGAGGTGACAATGGAAACATTAAATGTTTCAGAGGCCTGCCCTGTGGAAGGGCTCTCAGACCACTGCACCTCTCCTTAGCAAGCATCATTCGTTGGTTGTGTGCCCTTGTTTTATGTTTCTGCATGTCCAACTTCGTTTGGGTTTGGCTTGTGCCTCTTCCTGCTGATGGGAACTGCGCCCTGTGACCCTCCCCCAGCACCTCACCTCTGTCCACACTGAAGCATCCAGCCTCCTTTAGGCACATCCACACGACAATCGTCCTTCAGAGAATCTAACCTAGTTTATTTTAAAGGGAAAAAAAGACTATGGCATTTTTGGTAAGACATTCCGGTAAATTTGATTAATGAGTGCATTATTCCTTTATGTAACTTAAATGCTTTAAGTTTCAACTGAAGTACAGTTGGACAGTCTTCAGCAGTTCATGTAGGAATTAAAGAATTCTCTTTCTCTGAGTAAGAGGATATGTTAGATACAGGTCATTATTAAAATGCTTCTAACATCTCTATAGAAGTCCTGTTAGGATTTCCTCAATTTTTTCTCACTGAATATTGTTGTTTTAACTACTCTGAACACGTTACAGGATTCTCCACCAAACTCTATAACCTCACAGTCAGATTTCTTAAGTTTACTCTGCTTGGCCCATGACCTCAGGAAAGTATAAAACCTTACTAACTCAGTTTTCCCATCAAAAAATAAGAAAATTTGTAATTCTTACCTCACAAATTTCTGGGAGGGCAGAAAAGATAATGTGTGTGACATCCTTAGCACAGTATCTAGCCCTTTAAAACACCCTAATTTTCATTATTGCTAAAACTGGAAACACACATCATAACACGTATCCTAGGACAAGTCTCAAAAGCAGATTTGATGGTTAAAAGTGATTATATAGGTGTCCCAACATTCGCCATGCATAAGGAAAATGGGAAATTATAGCTAAATGTAACTTTTTTTTCCATTTAGTCATGACAGAATTGTAGAAAATACTAAAAAACATTCTCTAGGTGTTGGCCACCTCCTTGTACAATTTTGTCATGACTATTTTGCAAACAAAAGTGCATTTAGCCATGATTTCCCATTTGCCCGTGTATGGTGACTGTGGGACGCCCTGTATTTTGGCGGCTAGCAATACCCGGTCACTGCGGTCAGCCGCCCTCCTTCCTGCACTCTTCTCTCCCGCCCGCCCTCAGCCCCTCCTTCCTTCCTTTCTGGGCACTGAGCTCCAGCATTGACTGGTGACCGCCAAACCCAAATAAGACACCTTGATTCTGACTATTGCCTTAGTCTTTGGCTGAAGAGAATTGGGATATTCCTTTTCCTGTTTCCCCTGGCAGGAGATTTTGGTCAAGCATCCAAAAAGTTGACTTTCCTCTCTGAGCTGGAAAGAATCCTTATTCTGTTAAATGGCTATCCCCCGAGGGAAAGTGTTATTGTGCCGTGATTTCACCACATCTCACTCTCTTAAAGTTATTGACTGAGATTTCAACATGAGCCTGAATTTCCAGCACAGCGTTGCAACACTCCTCATTCTGTGGCTATCCCTGAAATGCTGTGGGTATGTGAGAAAGTGAAGGAAACATCCTCAAGATTTCAACACA
Organism: Otolemur garnettii; assembly: GCF_000181295.1. Lineage (NCBI taxonomy): Eukaryota > Metazoa > Chordata > Mammalia > Primates > Galagidae > Otolemur > Otolemur garnettii. Next base: position 8,053,586 of record NW_003852456.1, read on the forward strand.
GTTGGGATGTTTTTATCACAACCCTTGCCATGGCTGTACACCTGAACTTGCTGATGGGACACCCTTTCAGTATGTGAGTAGGCAAGAAACCAGTTCCACAAAGCCCTAGGAGTTTAGCTCTCTCTACGTGGGCAGGGGCAACATAAGACGCAGAAGAAGGCCCTTTCACGTGTGCTCAGCGGTCACGGTCTCTGCACAGTTTGTCTTCCCACTAGCCATGGGTGAGAGACTCCCTCACCTGGCCACCAAAATGACTCAAAAAAGTACATGCCCTTGAAATGATTGATTCATCGCAGGTGTAGCCAATGGCGACATAACAGGAAAATTCAACTGGCCTACAGGACGTGAATGAGGCACTAATGGAACACATTACTCAGAAAATGTGAGTCTCGGGCTCTAGGGAGCTGACTACCACACCCTGACCCAGTTCTGACAAGTCACGTATTTTTTGAGGGGGGTGGGGGGTTGAGACAGAGTCTCACTCTGTTGCCCTGGGTAGAGTGCTATGGCATCATAACTCACAGGAACCTCAAACTCCTGAGCTCAAACAATCCTTCCATCTCAGCCTCCTGAGTAGCTGGGACTACAGGTACTCACCACCATGCCCTGCTAGTGTTTCTATTTCAGTAGAGACCTAGTCTCACTTTTGCTCAGGCTGGTCTCAAACTCCTGAGCTCAAGGGACCCACCTGCCTTGGCCTCCCCGAGTGCTGGGATTACAGGTGTGAGCCACCACACCCAGACTCTGACAAACCACTTAAATTCTCTGGGCTCATAATGAAATGTGGAATTGAGGCTGACCAGCAGTTCTTTATTACAGTACACGTTACTCATGGGGACTCCAACACATGCATGTCCATAAATAGACAGATGGACCGGACAAGCGGAGGAAACTCAAACAGACCAAAATATAATACCTGCATGAATTTATCTTATAAAAAAAAAGTAGCAGCACTTAACGGGGGCAGGGGGGAATGGTGGGGGCAGGCAAGATTGCTATTTGATTAATTATATTTAGGCATTCCGTGCCTTCTGAAACAAAAATAAACTGCATCCCTAGCTTACTTCTTAGGCAAGAATAAATTCCCAGATGGACTACAAATATAAACAACATAAAAAAGCAAAACCACAAAATTCTAGAGGAAAATATAAAAGAATGATTTTTTCTATCATATCTGTTTGAGCAAATCTTTTCTAAGTTGATCACAAAACTCTTATGGATTCACAGAAAGATGTATTAATATATTTAATACATTATAATAAAAACACTTTCTGTGTGAAATCATAGATAAACTCAGAGGACAAAATGAAGAGAAAACTGGGAGAAACATTTTTAATTCTTGTCATGTAGGGTTAATTTCTTTAATATATGAAGAGCTGTGATAAATCAATCAGTAAAAACATCTTATTTTTAAGTGGTTAAAGATATAGTGTGTAAAAATAGCAAACAAATGGCTTTTAAAATGTGAAGTACTCAGTCTCACTTAAATGTTTAGACTTTTGGAGATAAGGATTGAAACACTCTCATGCATGTTTTTAAAAGAGATTTCACTGATTGACCCTGGCTTGAAAACCACTGAGCTGATCATGGCCTGAGACGCCCTCATCTCAGAAGCTCTCTGTGTGTCCCACTACTGCCATCTCTTCTTCCATTTTCTGCACCGGGGGGAACATATATGCATTGAAAGTGGGACTATTTTAAAGTCAAAGTAGGGTCGTTGAGAAAAAGAAAAAAAAACATTGGGACTATTTCAAATTCATGCTTTCCAAATGTGGGGCTTCAATCACATTCTTCAAGGCTTTCTCATATGGAGCCTTCCCTCTCACGCCCACTTCGACTTCATCAGCCTCATAATTTCCATTTCTCATCCTCCTACCAGCTCACTGCCTACTCATTACCTCATGACCTCCTCTCCTTCCCTCTCAAAGGAAATGGAAGTTACCGCATTTTCCGGCTCTCACTCTTCTGGCCCCAGATGCAAACGGCCTGGCGTCTCCTGTGCTCCCTTGCTCCTTCTCATTTGGATGTCAGGGGAAGGTATTTCTCTCCTTTACAAAGGAAGAGATACACTGTTACCTGTGTTCTGAACCCCAGAGCCTCTGAGAACTTGGGAGCATTCTGTATTATTTTTTTCCTTTCTCTCTCTCAGATTTTCAATTTCTTTTACTTTCTTGTCGTCTTAACCCAGTGCTTCTCAACTAGGAAAAATTTTGCCTCCCTCCCCACCCCCAGGGATTTTTGGCAATGTCTGTAGACATTTTGTACTAGCAGATTCAGGGGGCAGAGTCCACGGATCCTGTAAAACCTGCACATGGCAGGCCCCCCATATCCCCGCACTCACACAGCATGAAGCACTATAACTGAGAAGGCAGCAGTGTCAAGGCCAGACACAGCCTCAGCCCAGAAACACGTCCAGTCCTTTCTTTCCGCCTTCCTCTTTCTCTCTTTCCCACACACACAGACACATGCCAAGTCTAACTACATTTTTAAAATAGTTTTTATTGACCTTTCATCTCATTTCAGCTATTCTTATCTTTCTCTTCCATTTTTTTTATCAGCCAAACTTTTTGAGGAAAAAAAGGACTAAAACCCATTGTTCTCATTTACTTCTAATCTCAACCACTTAAGGCAATCTCCACGAAAATCATTCTAGCAAGGGTCACAAATAACTCATGCTGCCACATCCCCAAACAAGTCACAACTTCATCTCAGAGGACTTCTCTGGGGCATTTGGCATTCACTTTTTCTTGAAACTTAACTCCTTAAAATCCTCTCATTCTATGTCTCTCACACTTTGTATTCTTAAATATTGAAATGACAACTTTCTGAGTCTCCTTTTTAGAATCCTATATATGTATTTTTGATACAATGATTATCCTTATTATATCTCATATTCTCCTTTTCTAGACAATATCCTCTCTCTCCAACTTAGTCTATCTATTCCCTAAAAGCTGATGATGTATAAATATACAACATTAAACAAAACAGTTCTCCATGGAGGTCAAGGCAAATATAACCAATCACCTTTTAGGGCCTCATCTCGTATATGTGTCCAAGGCATTTCAAATTTTATATACGAAAAACAAAATTATATTTAACATTTCAAAATAGCATTCATTCTTCTGTACTTCCCATCTTGGTACAAAGACTATCTAACCAATCTCCCAAGCCAGAAGCCACAGAGCTGAGAGTCAGCCATCCCATCCCCCTTCTCTACATCTCAGTGGTAATAAGTACTATTAAATCTACATCATTAGCCGGGGACAGTGGCTCAGCCCAGCAATCCCTGCACTCTGGGAGGCTCAGGCAGGTGGATTACATAAGCTCAAGAGTTTGAGACCAGACTAAGCAAAAGCAAGACCATGTCTCTACTAAAAATAGAAAACTAGCCAGGTGTAGTAGCAGGTGCCTGTACTCCCAGCTACTTGGGAGGCTGAGACAGGAAGTCTTCTACAAGTTGCCAGCCAATTGTCCCAGTACCATTTGTTAAATAGGAAATATGTCCCCCAATTTATATTTTTGATAGGCTTATCAAAAATCAAATGACAATAAGTGTCTGGGTTCATCTCTTGGTTCTCAATTCTATTTCATACATCCACCTCTCTATTTCTGTGCCAATACCATGTTGTTTTGATCACTATAGATTTATAGTATCTATAGTATAGTTTGAAGTCTGGTAGCGTGATTCCTCCTGATTTGTTTTTATTTCTGAGTAATGTCTTGGCTATTCAAGGTTTTTTCTGGTTCTATGTAAGTACAAAGTACTATTTTCTTCCAAATCCTTTTTTAAAGTATGATGGTCATGCTTTGATATGGATTGCATTAAATTTGTAATTTGCTTTGGGTAATATGGACATTTTAACAATGTTGATTCTTCCTAGCCATGAGCATGGTATGTTTTTCCATTTGTTAATATCTTTAGCAATTTCTTTTCTCAGAGTTTCATCATTCTCTTTATAGAGATCCTTCATGTCCTTTGTTAGATAAATTCCCAAATATTTCATCTTCTTTGGCACAACTGTAAAGGGAATAGAGTCCTCAACTGTTTTTTTGCTTGACTATTATTGGCATATCTAAAGGCTACTGATTTGTGAGTATTGATGTTGTATCCTGAGATGCTATTGTATTCCTTGATCACTTCTAAGACTTTCATGGTTGAGTCCCTGGGGTTTTCCAGATATAAAATCATATCATCTGTGAAGAGTGAAAGTTTGATGTCCTCTGACCCTATTTGTATACATTTGATTGCCTTCTCTTGCCTGATTGTGATGGCTAAGATTTCCATTACAATGTTAAAAAGCAGTAGAGACAATGGGCAAACTTGCCTGGTTCCTGATCTGAGTGGAAATATTTTCAATTTTACGGCTTTCTGATATTGGCTGCTTCTGCTACTTAATCATGACTTGGTCTAGGAGGGATCTATGTCTTAGTGACCAATGAAGTAGCACCAGCAGCTGGAAAATTGCTTAGGACCAGGTGCTCTGTGAGTGTTTGCTGAGGAAAGGAAGCAAAGAGGTAAGGAATGAAGCAGCCATAGCTAAGCAGTGACAAAACCTAGTCTAGAAAATTTTAACTTCAGCATCCAGAGCATTGACAAAATGCCTCTATACCCTTGACAATGAACTGAGGACCATACAAAGCAAATTAATTTAACTGCTAAAATATGTTCTTTAAGAAATGTAAAACTAGTGACTACCACTTAACATTTCTCAGTCTGGTACAATTCTTTTTTTATTTTATTTTATTTTATTTTATTTCTGTCACCCTGAGTAGAGTGCCAAGGCATCATCACAGTTGACAGCAACCTCAAACTCCTGGGCTCAAGGGATCCTCCTGCCTTAGCCTCATGGGTAGCTAGTCAGGTGGAATTCTATCATCATGGTAGCACACTTTAGTGAATCACTCTCTCCATAAGGTTCCCTTTCCTTAGTGTCTCTGTGTGTCTTCATTTACTTTCCTCAGTTAATTTTGATTCCTTAAAAACAAGCACCAATTTGTGTGTGTGTGTGTTTATATTGTTTCAGGTTAATTGAAGGTACAAAGAATTAGGTTATACTGTTTGCATTTGTTAGGCAAAGTCCCTCTTATAATTGTGTCCCAACCTCAAGAGGTGTGCCATACTCCCTTAACCCCCCATTCCCTCCCTTCTTCCCTCTCCAGGCTTCCTCATTCTCCTGCCCCCCCACCTTGAATTGATTTGAGTTTTTCTCTTATGTGGATATATGTTAGATTGTCTACTGGCTTTTTAATAGACTTGAGTACATTGGATTCTTGCTTCTCCACTCTTGTGATACTTTACTAAGACGAATGTGTTCCAACTCTAACCAGGTTATACAAAAGATAACCATCTTTTTTAGTGGCTGACTAGTATTCCAGGGTATACTTATACCACAGCTTATCAATCCATCTCTGGGTTGGTGGGCATTTAGGTTGTTTCCACATTTTGATGATTGTAAATTGAGCTGCAATAAACAGTCTAGTACAAATGTCCTCATGGTAAAATGATATTTTTTCTTCTGGGTAATACCTAGTAGCGGGATTATAAGATCAAATGGGAAGTCTAATTTGAGTTCTTTGAGGATTCTCCAAAGTTCCTTCCAAAAAGGTTGTATTAGTTTGCAGTCCCACCAACAGTGTGAAAGTGTTCTCTTCTCTCCACATCCATGCTAACATCTTCAGCTTTGAGATTTTGTGATGTAAGCTGTTCTCACTGGGGTTAGGTGATATCTTAGGTTGGTTTTTATTTGCATTGCCTTGACAATCAGGGACAATGAGCAGTTTTTCAAATGTTTGTTAGCCATTCATCTGTCTTCATCAGACAAGGTTCTGTTCATACATCTTGCTTGGCCAGTGGTAGATGGGATCATTCACTCGTTTCTGGTTGATTGAGTTCTCTATAGAGTCTAGTTATCAACCCTTTGTCAGATTCACACCTTGCAAATATCTTTTCCCATTCTGAAGGTTGTCTTTTTGCTTTACTTGTTGTGTCCTTAGCTGTGCAAAAGCTTTTCAGCTTAAATAAGCCCCATTTGTTCAGTTTTATTGTGGTGGTGGCCACTAAAATCTTTGTCATAAACTCTTTCCCCAGTCCAACATCATCAAGAATTTTTCCCAGTTTCTTCTAAGATTTTTGTCATTTCATGCCTTAGATTTAAATTTAAATCTTTTATCCATCATGAGTCAATTTTTGTAAGTGATGAAAGGGGCATCGAGTTTCAGTCTTATCCAGTTCTCTTAGCACTGTTTTGTTGAGTAGGGATTCTTTTCTTCCCTGTGTGTTTTTGCATGGTTTATCAAAGATCAGATGGCAGCTAGAGATTGGTTTCATCTCTTGGTTTTCTATTCTGTTCTAGATGTATACATCTCTATTTTTGTGCCAATATCATACCGTTTTGATTACTGTGACTTTGTAATATAGCCTAAAGGCTGGTAGAGTGTTGCTTCTGGCTTTGTTTTTATTACTAACAGTAGCCTTCACTGTACTGTTTTTTTTCTGGTTCCATACAAAGAAAGTACTATTTTTTCCAGTTCTTCAAAGTATGATGTTGGTATGTTAATGGGGATTTCAATGAATCTGTAGATTCCTTTGGGTAGAAAAAAACATTTTAACAATGTTGATTCTTCCCAGCCAAAAGCATGGTATGTTCTTCCATTTGTTATTATCTTCTGCTACTTCTTTTCTTAGGGTTTCATAATTCTCTTTGTAAAGATCCTTCACTTCTTTTGTTAGGTATATTCCGAAGTATTTCATTTTCTTTGATGCTACTCTTAAGGGAATTGTGTCCTTGATTTGCTTCTCATCTTGGCTATTATTGGCATATACAAAGGCCCCTGAGACATTACTGTATTTCCTGATTTCTTCTAGGAATTTTGTGGTTGAGTCTGTAGGGTTGAGTCTGTAGGGTTTTCAAAGTATAGGATCATATCACCAGCAAAAAGCAAGAGTTTGACCTCCTCTCCCTCCATTTGGGTGCCCTTTATGTCCTTCTCTTGCTTGATGGCATTGGCTAGAACTTCTAGCACAATGCTGAATAATAGTGGCAATAGTGGAAATCCTTGTCTGGTTCCAGTTCTAACCACACCAGTTCCATCACACCAGTCAGTATGATGTTTAGCTGTGGGTTCATCATAGATGGCTTCAATCAGCTTAAGAAATGTGCCCCCATGCTTATTGTCACAAATGTTCTTGTTAGAAAGGGATGCTGAATTTTGTCAAATGCTTTTTCTGCATCTATTGAGAGGATCATATGGGTTTTTCTCCTCTTGATATGGTGTATTATGTTTATGAATTTGTATATGTTAAACCAGCCTTTCATCCCTTGGATGAAGCCTGCTTGATCATGATGTATAATTTCTTTAATGTGTAGCTGCAGTCTATTGCCTAAGATTTTGAATATTTTTGTATCAATATTCATTAGTGAAATTGGTCTGTAGTTCTCCTTTTTAGTTGGGTCCTTTTCTGTTTTGGAACCAAGGTGATATTTGCTTCATTGAACGTGTTGGGGAAATTTCCTTCCTTCTCAATGTTTTGGAATGGATTCTGCAGTATAGGTACAGGCTCATCTTTGGAGGTGTAATAGAATTCTGATGTGAAGCTGTTTGGTCCTGGGATTTTTTGTTGTTGTTGTTGTTAGAAGCATTTTTATTGTTTCTGTAATCTCAGTGCTTGATATTGGTCTGTTCAAGAGATCTATGCCTTCCTGGTTAAGTTTAGGGAGACAGTCTGATTCAAGGTATTGGTCAATTTCCTCCACATTGTCAAATTTCTGAGCACAGAGTTTTTGGTAGTAGTCAGAAGGAATTTCTTATATCTCTGTGGTTATCAGTTGTTATGTCCCCCTTTTTGTTTCTGATTGAGGTTGTTAAAGATCTTACTTTTCTATTCCTAGTTAATCTGACCAATGGTTTATCAATTTTATTTATCTTTTCAAAGAACTACATTTTTGTTTCATTAATTTTCCAAATGATTCTTTTGGTTTCCATTTCATTTCTTTATAATTTAATTTTGCTTATTTCTTTTCTTCTGCTATGTTTGGGATTGGACTGGTCTTCCTTTTCCATTTCTTTAAGGTGATTCATTAAATTGTTGATGTGCTATTTTTTTGTTTTTCGGATATAGGCATTAGGATTGCTTTCACGGTGAAAGCTACCCAAAGATTTTGGTAGCTTGTGTCTTCATTGTTGTCATGCTCAAGGAAGTTAACAATTTCCTCTTTTCCTCTCTTCCTTGACCCAACTGTCATTCAGCATAAGGTTGCTTAGTTTCCATGCTTTTGTGTGGGGATGAAAATTGTTGTTGGAGTTGAGTGCTATCTTTATTGCCTTGTGGTGTGAGAAGATAAAAGGTATAATTTCAATTCTTTTCATTTTGATAAATTTTGATTTGTGTCCTAGGATATGATCTATTTTGGAGAATATTCTATGCACTGACATGAAGAACATACATTTCTTAGCTTTGGAATAGTGTGTTCTGTCTACTAAGCACAGTTGTTCTAGGGTCCTTGTATCTTTGCTTAGTTTTTTGTTTAGAGGATCTTTCCAGTTCTGTAAGAGGAGTGTTAAAGTCCCCTACTATTATGATGTTATTAGATATCATATTGCTCAGACTAATTAAGGTCTGTTTTATAAACCTGGGAGCATTTAAGTTGGATCTATAAATATTTAGAATTGAGATGTCCGCTTGTTGTAGTGTTCCCTTGAACAATATGAAGTGTCCACCTTCATCTGTTTTGACTTTACTTGCTTTAAATCCACTTGTATCTGAAATAAGATTGTGAACCCCCTCCTTTCTTCTGATTTCCATTTGCCTGAAATATTGTTTTCCATACCTTCACCCTGAGTCTTGCTTTGTCTTTCAAGGCTAGGCATGTTTCCTACAGACATCATATGGATGGCTTGTGCTTTTTTTTATCCAATCAGCCAGCCTGTGCCCCTTCAATAGGGAATTCAAGCCATTAACATTTATTGAGAGAATTAATTAGTGTGGTGGAGTTTTATTCATCTTATTTTGTGAAAGTCCATTCTTAGTTTATCTTTTGTGTCATTGTGGATGCTAGGTTTTGTCCTTTAATTTCTGGGTGTTTACTTTGCTAGTGGTCCATTGTGATAGTCAGCATGTAGAATAGATCTAAGTATTTCCCACAGAGCTGGTCTTATTGTGGCAAACTTCCTTCCTTTCCTGGTTGCATATCAGTAAAATATTTGATTTCTCCATCAATTTTAAAGCTTAGCTCAGCCGTATATAGAATTCTGGGCTTAAAATTGTTTTGTTTACTAAGGTTAAAGGCAGATGACTATTCTTTTCTGACTTGAAGTTTCATTTGAGAAGTCCACTATCACCCTGATGGTCTGCCCCTGTAAGTCAATTGTGCTTACTTCTGGCTGCTTCCAAAATTTTCTTTTTCATCTTGACTTTTAACAGGTTCTTGACAATGTGTTTAGGAGAAGCTCTGTTTGATTTCAGATGACCTGGGGTTTGATATACATCTGAAAGAAGAGTGTCAGAATCTTTGGTGATATTTGGGAAATTTTCATTTATGATATCCTCTAGTAAGGCTTCCATTCCTCTGGGGCATTCTTCTTCCCCTTCTGGGATACCTATAATTCATATGTTTGAATGCTTTATGAAGTTCCATAATTCTCTTAGTGAATATTCTGCTTTCTCTCTCTTCTTTTCTGCCTCTTAAACTGCCCGTTTTAGCTCAAGAGCTTTAACCTCTAGCCCTGAGATTCTTTCTTCCCCATGATCTAGTCTGTTATTGATATCTTCTACTGCATCTTTAAGTTCCCTAATTGCTTCAATTCTTGAAGCTCCACCATATCCTTTCTATGTTCTTCATATCTTTCATCCTTTATTTGGTTCTGGTTTTGGATTTCTTTGGGGTATTTTCCACTTTCTCAGTAATTTCCTTTATTTTTTTACCATCCATATTTTAAATTCCCTTTCTGTCAATTCTAACATTTCTTTATAGGTATAATCCTCTGCAGTAGCTACCTCATGATCCTTTGAGGGACTTGCTCTGGTCTGGTTTTTCATGTTGCCAGGATTTTTCTGTTGATTCTTCCTCATGAGTATTTTCTTTTTTCTGCTTCTTTACCCTACTTTTTCCTTTCACTTCCTCCTCTTCTTTAAGCTACCTTGTCTCAAATCATGGATGTTGAAGTATCCTTTTAGTATAGGACCAAAAGAAAGAAAGAGTGAAGAGCAAGAAGAGAGAAAAGATTTTTTTTAAAAAAGAGTGAAAGAAAAGAAAAGAGAAAGGAGTGTAAAAGGAAAGATCGACAAAAATAAAAGAGGAATAGAAAGAAAGCAGAGTAATGGTGGTATAAAATAGGGTATTTTGACCTGTACCTGCAATTTCCAGCCTCTGATGGGTCCTTTAAAGGTCTGGAGCTCTTTACCAGCCTGATCAGAAATAAGACTCCACCTCCACCAAATAGAGAAAAAAGATACTATAAAACAAAACAAACAAACAAAAAAACTTTAAGGGATAAAATTGGGTAAAAGAAGAATAACGGGAACAGAAAAACTAGCAAAAATGGAGGGCTTACTATTGAAGAAGGAAACAATGAAAAATTATAATTATGAAAGGAAAGAAAAGAAAGAAAAAGAAAAATTTAGGGGTGAAACATTGAAAAAAAATTTATAAAGAAAAAATATATTATATATATCTTGCCATATATTGCCTGGACAACAGGTGATCTTCTGGGGTATGAGATGCTGATCGCGATGCTAATATAGCTGTATGAGATGGAGGCAGGAAGCCTCTGTCTTGCAGAGGAGACCAGGTCCTATTTTCCTGATTTCTTTGCCCTCAGTCCCCTCAGGATTGGGAGCCTGAAGGTCTCATCAGCTTACCTGATAGACAAGCCTTGACTTTTCTAAACTGTGTCCCTTGGACATGCAGTGGCTTTCCCAAAAGAGCATGAATTGCTCAAGTATCCCAAAGGGTGGCTGCCCAGCTTATTAGGTGTGCCAGAACTGGTCTCACCCTAGGACATTGAGGGCTAATCCTGCAAAGTAGCTCTCCCACAATGGCTGTGCCAGACCTGAAGCTGGACAACAAGAGCTCTGCTTTGCCCCCTGGCTCAGTCCCGGCCCCTGGGCAGTGTTCAAGATCACTCACTCACTCGCTCACCCAAGCTCTCCTAAGGTAACTGCACCAAGTGCCCAGGTCAAAAATAAAATAAAATAAAATAAAGGAATTTAAAAAAAAAAAGTATGCCTTCTGTCTGAAAATTGCCACTGTTCCTGAACCAGCAGCCTCTGCAACATGCAAGTACTTGCCCTTGTGCTGGTTCTCCACTGCTCCTAACCTCCTCTTGGGCTCCTAGAGTCTCCTGCTGCCTCTCTGTGCCCCTGAGTGGTATTTCTTGGAAGGGCCCACCAGCCAGAAGTGGCTGGAGTCCTTCTCCCTGATCTCATCACACTGCAGCTTCAAAGGAGCTGTCTCTAGTCTGCCATCTTGCTCTGCCCTCTGTCTGGGATTTACTTTACAGTAATTCTCCCATGCCTGGCGTATTGTGTCAATTCATCTTTAAAACAATGACTAATTTTTTTCTGTTTTGCTGGGTTACTTATACTGTATATAAAACTCAGTCAGTTAACTCATTCTTCTTCTTTCTTATTATCTTCTCTAAAGTTTTACTCTCTGTTTTACTGTCAAACTGAGGGTTGCAGTAGATAATATTTGCCTTCCCCAGATGGCCAAAGGTTAATATTTTTGGAAAGCCAACCATCTCTGTATTTATATTATTATTTCTGCTAAAAAAGTACAAAGAGAGTTGAAGTGGAGGTGAGATTAGTGATCAGAAAAGCCCTTGACTCCCTCCTTGATCTGCCACCTCCCTCTCTCTGATTAGTTCCTATCCAGCAGCAGATTGAATCAGGAGATGATTCTTCTCAAAGTTTAGCATCTTCACTTCCAGGTGAAGGCTTCATGAAACAAGTGACATCAACCAACAAGGTTTCTCTCTCTCCTCTCTCAAACAATGTGAGGATGAAGCCATAATCTGCCAAAATTTGTAGCATCCTTGCCAGGTTTGGGAGTTCTGTAGAGAAGTTGCCACTACTACATCTGACATAGCTCAGGAAAATGGTTGGGTCATTCCTCTTACCAAAGAATAAAATTGACAAGATGTTTTAAGGGACCAGTTCCACCTCACTCACTCCCCCAGGACATCCCTTCAGTTGTCTTGGACAATTGCCACAGTCCAAGAACTAAATTTTTTAACCAATGTCCCAAGAAACCTGGTCACATGAGATTTCCTCAATGAAGAAAAAGTGGTCAACTGTGTTTGCTAATCATACACATCATTTCTCTCGACTGGAGGTGTTGATTATTCCATATCAAAAGCAGACTAAAAGTTTTGAGAAAGTTTCACAGGAAGAAAATGAAACTAGGAATTTTCTAAATAAATCTACTGCTCCAGAAACTCACTTAATCATGGAAACTTTCCACTTGTCTTATCCATAACATTTCATGACACCAGTGTCCTGAAAACAAGCTTTGGGGAGCCCTGGTCAAAGGGTAGTTAAAAATTATCAAAACTTGACCCCAGGCAGCTCGTGTAGGTAAGTGGGTAGGACACTGGCCATATACACCCAGGCTGGTGGGTTCGAACCCAGTCTGGGCCACCAAAACTGTAATGACAACTGCAACAACAACAACAAAAAATAGCTGGGTGTTGTGGCAGGTGCCTGTAATCCCAGCTACTCGGGAGGCTGAGGCAAGAGAATCACTTAAGCCCAAGAGTTGGAGGTTGCTGTGAGCTGTGATGCCACAGCACTCTACCAAGGGCCCCATAGTGAGACTCTGTCTCAAAAAAAAAAAAAAAGCTTGACTCTATTCTCAAGTCATTAATCCCCCCTTACTGACTCACGTGGGGATGGAGCTAGGGCGGGTAACTGGAGGAACAGAGATTCATTTGCAAAGCCCCAAATCAATTCCCTATTTATTCAAAAGAGTTTAATCTAAGTTTGTTTGAAGTAGAAATTGACCCTCACTTACAAAAATTGGATATCACTTTTTTTATGATATATTACAGAGTCAAAAATGACATTTTTACCTTGATACAAGAATTAAGAGGCAAAGGAGGTACAATTACAAAATATCTTTCATCAAAGCAATTATCTGAAAATAAAGCAAATAAAAAGGTGAAAGATCTTATTTCATAATGAGGCTTTTCCATTTCATCAAGAATGTATGCCATAGCTGCAAAGAATCACAGTGCTGGAAGAAATTTAGAGATCATGTCACTCAGTCGCTTAATTTTACCAGTGAGGATCCTGAGGCCCAGAGAAAATCAGCAACTTAACAATTACAAGCAGATAGTTGGATGGTTGCAGACACAGGATTTGTGATTCCATTTTAGGGCTTCTCCTATGCTGCTAATGAATTTAAGTCTCAGAACAGTGTTTAGGGCTAAAATGAAACCAAATATATGTTGACACTAACCCGTTACACATTCAGTTCTACGTTGCTCGTCAAACACTATCACACTCATGGTCACATTTGACAGGCACATCAACCCTGTAAGGTGAACTGGGCCGTCCTTGCCTTCTTTATCAGCAAGATTTACAACCCAGTTCAGGGTGAAGAGCTCCCTGTCCCCGTGAAATAATGCTTGGCTCACAGGCAGAGAAAATGCATTATGCTTTCCAGGAACATCCAGCAACTGTTTAAACAGAGCAAGGATGAGGTTTTCACTATACTTCCGTGGAAACTATGGTTCTGAGAAAATTGTGGCTAACCAGAGGTTGTATTCATCTATTTCTCACTCATTGAAGATGGAATTACAATCATAGTTAATAGTTACAAATACCCAATTTTCAGGAATCCAAAATGTTTTGTTTAAATCAAGTGTAAAGTAAAACACAAACTGTTGAGTACATGGGGTACCCTTCTAAAACCACTCTTCCAAAGACAAAAGAAAACAAGCAAAGGAAGTCAGTACTGAAGTGGAGCCTTTCTCTAAATAGCTCCGATCAGCTGGAACCGAAGCCTCATGAAATGCAAATGATTGGAGCCTCATGGAAGATTAGAAAACCCAACACTGCAAACAGCACTTCCAGACCCACAGAAACCAGGTCACTACTAAGTAAACAGTAGCACCACTTTGTACACAGACGAAAACATCGGACCAGTTTGGTGTAAGCAGACCAACAACAGAAGCCAGCGCCTCCTCAGATCAGACTCTGCCCGCCAGACCAACAGACACATCATGAAGTAGTACAGAGAACTGCGTTTGACTGTCCCCACTTACACTCTGAAACGTGGCCCATGTGTTGAGACATGAGTGGTGGGATAGTGACAAATTCAGGGTGGCCCATAGCAGACTCCAGAGACAAAGCCCTAACTTATAGCCACATCCCTCTGAACCAACAACTGCTTTTATGCCATCATATTAACTAGGACCTGAATGGTGCAGGTGTGACAGTAACCCTTGACTGAGCCCTCATGGGTAATCGGGAAGAAAAAGAGGGAAGAAAAACAAAGCATGAACACGTGTCAGTAATCATACACTGGGGTTGGGAGACATGGCTGACAAATCACATGGTGTATTTTGACAAAGTAATTCTCTCCCACTCTGCCATAACATCCCAGCCCACACCGTTCCAACACCTCCCTTTCATCCTTGCTCCCATCACAGTTATGGAGAAAAAAAGGAAAGTGGATAGTGAACAGAGGGAGGGTTTCTATCATCAAACTTATCAATATTGAAAGGACCAAGAAGATGGGATTTACACCTGTTGTAAATGTCTTTGAAGATCTTTACCAGGCGCATCATTATGAAATATTTACTGGGTACATTTTATGCCTATTTGTCTCCGACATGCATGATGGTACAGTAGGTAGAAGGCAGTTCCTGATCTGAAGGAGCAGGTTTTACACGCTCACATACACGCACATACATACAGGGTGGACATGAAGGGGTTTTTGTTTGTTTGTTTTTCTTTTTGGAGACAGAGTCTCATTCAGTTGCCCTCGGTAGAGTGCCATGGCATCATCATAGCTCACAGCAACTTCAAATTCCTGAGCTCAAGGAATCTACCTGCCTCAGCCTCTCACAATTCTAGGATTGTAGGCGTGAGCCGCCGCACCAGGCCCACTCACATGTATTTTAAAAGTATGGAACATTCAAGAATATACGACCTTGTGTGATCCCACCACCCAATAATGGCATGGAGCAGAATGAAGGCAGAAAAAATAGATCTGAAAGATAAAACATTCACCTACCTGTAGGTAACTTAGGTGATAAAATGTTGACAGCTTTTAAGAATCATGGGTTTGATGCTTGGTGCATCCTGCTCCAAGGTCCCATAGCTGCTCTTGCTGCCGGAGCTGAGGTGCTGAGCCCACACAGGTGCCCTATTTCTACTACATGCTTCCAACCAGGTGACCTGGGAAACCTGTGTGCACCACTAGCACAGCCCCCAAATGCACAAGAGCTAACAACCCTTGAAAAATGGACAGAGAAACAGCTAGAAAGCTGCTCTTCTCTTTCATCCTGCAGGTTGACAGCAGGAGGTGTGTTCCACAAAGGTTCTCAGACAACTCTTGGTGAAATCAGCACCTGTTGTGTGAAGATGCAGGTGGTCAGCTCTATGACACATCTTGTGTGGACACTTCCTCCTCCCTGGTTTCTCTCCACTGCTCCCTGGGAGCACATTCTATATAAACTCCCAGCCTACGAGCCCTATCTCAGGTGTGCTCTTGGTCATAAAACGGTGTGAACAGTTTCTCCATGCCGGAGGTGTTCACCGATGTTCAAAGCAACTATGATTTTCTGTATTTCCTTCCTCCCTCCCTTAGCTGTATAATCTGGCCTAGCAAACATTTCACCGTAGGATTAATCACTATTATCTTCAGACTTCTTTAATTGACACCTTCAGTCTACACACGGAGCTATATCTAAGCATAGCAAAGGCGGGGAAAGGGAGGAAAGGCAGAAGGGAGGAAGGAAGGAAGAGGAAAGGAATAAGGGAAGGGCAGGGAAAGGAGGGGGGAGGTCAGGAGAGAAGAGAGCAGAACAAACAGTTTATAATCTGCGAATTCAGTCTTTCACTTACTATTCATGAACCCTTTAGATATCTACTATGTCCTCTAAAAAAGTGATAAAAATACTCAGTCATGTAAACATCCTCCATTTTAGTTGGTCATTTTTCCTACCAAAGGAAATGAAATTTCAGCCTCTGGATACACATCAAACTGACATTAGTTATTTCTGGGAAGGGCCTAGCATTGGCTTGTAATCAAAGGAGGATTAACCTGCGTGTATAAATTTTAATGTCTTATAAGAATATATTCATGTTTCATTTGAGAAATTTAGAAGTAACAATTCCAGAAAAGCTCTCATGTGTTGGCTTACATAAAAAGGGCAACAGCCAGCAGTCTTTTGGCAATGCTGTTCCTACTTCTCCACACCCCATGAACCACTTGCTATGTTTTTGAAAGTACTCTCCCACCGTGGTACACAGCATCTGTGTTTGATTCTTGTTTTGGGGTGTCTACTATAAACTGATCTTTTGTGTATAGACAGCTAACTAGGAAAAACACCATTGCCTCTACCTGGGTATCTGCTTAGGCCCCTGTCCAGTCTTACTCATCGTCTGCCCTGCTGCTATCGGGCTCTGAATTTGTGGGGTTGCTGGTATGGAAAGTGTAGTTCCCACTGCTCTGCTCTGAGGCTTCCTGGCAGTTCTGGCATTTGAAAGCACTGTCAAGAGATCACAAAGCAGCAGGGACAGAAAAGTGTCCTATCTCTGGGTCCCCTACAAGCTGCCACTCCTGCAGCTGGTTATTGCTTGGGAAGAAGGAGCTGCCTGCAGGCTCAGCCGCTCAGGGGGTTACAGCTGGCTCACTTTGGTGCTCAGAGTTCTAAAAGGGACAGAATCTCCAGAGAAAGCCCCAAGCACTGATTGTAGAAATCTTGTTAGCTATAAACTCTGCCAGGAAGGAGGACAAGTGCAGGGGCGCAGGCCTCCATCTCGGCCTCCACCTTACTCTCTGCCAGTGACTGCCCACTGCCCCAGTGACTGCCCACTGCCCCGGTGACTGCCCACTCATCACTACCCACTCCCCTGGTGACTGCCCACTGCCCTGGTGACTACCCCCTCAACCCTCCACCTCCCCATGACTACCCACTCCCCTGGTGACTGCCCACTGCCTCGGTGACTGCTCCCCCAGCCCCCCACCCCCATGACTACCCACTCCCCTGGTGACTGCCCACTGTCCCCCCCACCCCCCATGACTACCCACTCCCTGGTGACTACCCACTGCCCCTGTGACTGTCACCCCACCCCCCATGACTACCCACTCCCTTGATGATGACCCATTCCACCAGTGACTACCCACCCAGCCACCCCTGTAACTACCCACTGCCCCTATGACCACCCACTTCCCTAATGACTACCCACCCCCCACCCCTCTCATGACCCACTGCCCCAGTGACTACCCAATCCCCTGGTGACTACCCATTGCCTCAGTGACTAACCATCCACCTACCCATGATGACCCACTCCCCTGGTTAAGAGACACCCCA
>NW_003852456.1:8071547-8074095 GCF_000181295.1 Otolemur garnettii
ATGACTACCCACTCCCCCCCTCCCCCGTGACTACCAACTCCTCCACTCACCAATTAGAGCTTAGCACACTTGGGCCCCAGCACTCTGGGGATTCCCCAGCCACAGGCCTTGAGCAGGTGCAATAGCTCTGGAAGGACCCAGAATCTGCACTGCAGTACACACACCCAGGGCTCTCAGGCTCACGGGAGGCCCCATGAGCGGTAAGACTCTAGTTCCAGGGTGACCTCTGAACCACGAAACAGGCCTGACCCCGGCGGTGTAAGAGAGACCCGCCACAGCCTTTGCCTCTTGGCCTTTTCTCTGTCCGGTTCGCGTCTGTGGCGAAGATATAGAGCTCTGTAATCCTATACCCAGCTCTTACTCTGTGTCATGCTCACCTTCTTTGGGGTGTCTGGTCACTTTCCCACCAAGAGCACTCTTTCTACCAAGAACCGAGGATACGGGCAGCTGCCTAGAACCCCAAGATTTTAGATTTCCGAGCAGCAGCGGGCACTCCTCAGTCATGTATAGTTAACAAACCTTCCTTTTCTTGCTAAAACTTGACTCTTTGACGTTATTTTGGTGACTGCCTTAAGCCGCCACCGCGCCACTGTGACAGTCTGACCCGGAGACACTCCAGGTTCCAGATCGGAGCGCTCCCTTCCAGCTCCCTCGGCTCCTCCTCCTAGTTCTCCCAAGTCCCTTACGCCCAAGTCCCTCCTACTTGAGGGGCTCGAGTCTTGTTTCTTAACCAGACACTGATGGACACATTCCCTGTAGCTCCAACAGTGTCCAAGGTAATATCCAAAAAATACTTTTTATGGCACAGAAGTATTTCCGCAAACTACTTAATATGTCATTGATTCCACTTCAAGCCTTGGGTTATACAAAAAACAATTCGGTCTCAGATAGCCCAACCCATGCTATAAAACCTGAGGTTGACTGGAGCATAGAAAGTAACCATTCGAGCCTCAAAGCAGAGAATCTTGTTTATCTCATTTCATTCTTATTTTTATTTATTGATTTATTAATTTTTTGAGACAGAGTTTGACTCTGTCACCCTGGGTAGACTGCAGTGGTGTCATCACAACTGACAGTCACCTCTAAGTTCTGAGCTGAAGCAAGCCACCTGCCTCAGCCTCTGGGACTACAGGTACCCACCACTATGCCCGGCTAGGTTTTCCATTTTCAGTAGAGATGGGATCTTGCTCTTGCTCAGACTGGTCTTGAACTCCTGAGCTCAAGGGATCCTTCTGCCTTGGCCTCTCAGAGTGAGCCACCGCTCTGGCCTCCTATTTTTGAATGTAATGGTGACCACGTCACTAAAATGCCAAAACATTAGCTTGTCAAGCAGAAATTGAGATCCATTCTCCAGATGTTTCATATCCATGATGTAAAACTTCCAAACGTTTGAAAACACCTAAACAACTGACTAAAAACCGTCCAGGTCGCTTGACATGTTGTAGCCACAGCTTTGGAAGCTGCTCAGGCAGCTGCCAGAGTTGGTAGCAGTTGGGTTTTAGCATATGAAACCAAAATGCTTCAAATCCAGCATCATATTCCTGTCATGTGGTTCTCTGTGGCACTCAGCTGGTTCTAACACTTCCAAAAAGGACATGGACAAATCTAATGTGGTTTCAGAGAGGAGAGGTCAGCAGAGAGGACAGTCAGAATCACATGGCACCCAGGGAAGACAAATAAAGCATGCTCAGAATAGGCGTATTAATATGCCACAGTTAATATTTCTGCACAGTTTGTTTTCTCAGCAGTATTTTGCTATCTAGGGACCAAAAAAATGTGTTTTGCTTTACAAGTGTGACATGATTGATGTTTTACTAGGAGAGACTTTTCATAAAGAAACAGATGTCTCCTCACAAGGAAGTTATTGGTACAAGCAAACTACATTATTGCAATAATGTGAAGATTCAGACTTAAGCAAAAGACAGACAGTAAGGGAGTGTGGGGGAGGTGGCAGGGCGAGCAGGGCAGTGAGAAGGAGCAGGAGTGAGACTCGGCTTGTTCTGGGCTGGCTCCGTAACCTAGCACGTCCATGTGCTCTGTCACAGAGCGCAGAAGGCCAGCCTCCGGAAATACTCACTTGGCCATATCTTAGCCAGAAGCCATTATAGTTTTCCAAAATCTGTTAACTTTGTTGTATCAAAATGTCATTATGCACACATTAAAGGGGACAGTGTCACCATTTCATTTTAGCATGGCAGATTCCTAAAGTCATGCAATGTATAGAATATTGAATCACTTGGAATTTTGTTCTAGCATTGATTTCTTTCTTTTTTTCTTTTTTTTTTTTCTTTTTGTAGAGACAGAGTCTCACTTTATCACCCTCAGTAAAGTGCCATGGCACCACACAGCTCACAGCAACCTCCAACTTCTGGGCTTAGGCGATTCTCTTGCCTCAGTCTTCTGAGTAGCTGGGACCACAGGCGCCTGCCACAACACCCAGCTATTTTTTGTTGTTGTTGTTGCAGTTTGGCCAGGGCTGGGTTTGAACCCACCACCCTCAGTATATGGGGCCAGCACCCCACCCACTGAGCCACAGCCATGCCCTTTT
>NW_003852456.1:8074179-8131286 GCF_000181295.1 Otolemur garnettii
CTCCTGCCTCAGCCTCCCAAATAGCTAGAACTACAGGTGCCCACCACCATGCCCAGCTAGTTTTTGTGTTTCGAGTAGAGACGGGATCTTGCTTTGCTCAGGTTTATCTCAAACTCCTGAGCTCGGGCGTTCCTCCCATCTCCTGAGCTCAGGCAATCCTCCTACCTCAGCTTCCCAGAGTCTTGGATTATAGGTGTGAGGCTTCCCACCCGGGCCTGGACCTGAACTATGAATCAATATGTTACAGATTCCTAAAGCCTTTCAAGGAATTTAATTTTGATAATTGTGATGGTTTATTGCCTCTTGAGCATTTTTTTCCCAGAGACATGTAAATGTGTTACACAATAAAACAGATAAAGAACAGACAGAGTGTTTCTTACAGATGTCCTGCTCTGGGTGTGTGGTTGGAAACTGCTTGTGAATGTAAAACAAACAAACTACACATTTAAGATTTGGAAGCACAGGCAAAGTGTGCTGAATTAAGTTCCATAGTGAAACATTATTCTTGCAATTCATAAGATATCAAGGTTCAGCATAACGGTAACCCTCACTGTAATGAGTAAAAGATTCAGGGAGAAAAAAACTGTAAAAATTGACAGGGATTCCCCTGAATCATTGCTACCAGGAGGGATGTTACATCGCATAAAAGAAAAAGCATCTTAATATGGTTAGATTTATTCTTTCCGAATTGCAATTTGAGCTGGTGGAGGTGGGTTTGAGGGGGGATGCTTCCCATGAGAAAATGTGGAATACAAACCTCCTCTTTGCTTCAGTGAGACAGATGGGCAGTTCAAAGGCACTGAGAGGAAGGCTCATGGAGGCAGAGACCTTGGGAGACAGCCATTCCCGTGAGAACTTCCCAGTTTGGCAACCAGCGCTCTCCAGAGTACTTTAAATTTGTATAAAATGTTATGGATAAAGATTTAATATTGGTGGCTGACTTTGAGCAAACCACACCAACAGAGATAGAGATTCAGAAAGTGGTTCTGAGAACACTGGACGATAGCAGACTCACATTCCTATTGTGGAACACAAAAAAATCAGCAGAACATAGAGAAAGAGGCAGCTCGTCCCGGGTCATTCTCTCGGTCATGACAGCAAAGGTCACCACAAGTTCCCAGTGAGGAGGTGTGAAAGCTGAAACTCTGTCAGACTTATACCGTACACCATGTGCTTCTCTTCCTAGAGTGGAAGAGAAACGTCTTCCATGTCTACCTATCAAAACTGTGGTAAGTAGGATTGTAAAATTCCTGAATATTTCATATTGGTTCTCAGGAACTAGTCTGAACAGTCCTAGAAAGATATTTTCAATAAATTTGTTTTTTATTTTATTTTATTTTATTTTATTGAGACAGAGTCTTACTCTGTCACACTGGTGCCATAGCATCATCATAGCTCACCTCAAACTCAACTTCCCAAGTAGCTGGGACTATAAGTGCCCCCCACACCATGCCCAGCTTTCAGTGAATATTTTAAACTACAATAGAACCTCTGTAAGTTGACCACCCAAGTGACTGTATCAAACTGGTTAACACGCAGAGGTGGTCACAGTAAGGAACTAGGCCTACTGTGCTGACACGTACATGTGCTGCATGTCCCGTCTATGAAAACTAGGTCAGCTTAAGGAAGTGGTCAGTGTAGGGAGATGGTCACCTGTGTAACTTCTGTACTTTTTAAATAATGTTTGAACCCATTGAATCAGAAACCTAGAAATACCTTCCCAGATAGATTCTGTAAGCCAATGCATGTCATTTATGTCCTTGAGAGTGACTTTAGTAAGTAAGAGAGATTTTACTTTAATATGATTTCTAAAATTGATATTTAGTTTGTTAAAATCGATTTTAAAAATCTAAATTTTTCTAAATCCTTGAAGTTCCACTGATAAATCATTTTATTCTATTCAGTTATCTGGTAAATTATGGCAAGCATCAAGAGAGACACTTTTAGTAAACATGCTCAATTGTATCTATCAATTTACATATTTGATTTTCTTTGAAATACTTCAACTGCCTCTTACAAACAAAATCTAAATACTTAAGCATTCTTCTAAATGTAGTAAATTTGATTTACAAATACAGTGATGCCCAAGTTATCCTAAACTTCTAACAAAATTTACTAACAATACAGCTTTTTCATATAATTTTCAACTGGAACATAAATCAAATCTCTTATATTCTCTAACATGCCAAATTTATGATAAATATGTAAATATCAGATAGAGTAAGCTAATTCCCAAACAAAAATTATTAATGCTTTAAACTTATTTTATTTTTCTGTACTTATATCCAAAGTTAACTACAGAAAAATAAAATAACTTTAAAGCATTAATTAGAGTATAGACAAATTCAGTACTCAATTGGAATTTACTGGTGCAGGAGCAATTGTTGTTTATAGCTGGTGTCTAATATCACTGTATCAGTGTCCATTCTGACTGGTCGACTCCAGTGGTGATGTAGCAAACCAGCTTTCCAGGTAAAAAGCCCTAATTTGTAGTATTTGCCAATTTCTGTGTTGTAAATATTCAGCCATAGGCGATTTCAAACTACCATGGTCTTAATAACTGGATTGTAAAATTCCTGAATATTTCACAATTAGTTCTCAGGAGCCAGTCTGAACAGTCCTGCACACGACTGGTGGTCTTGATGCTATCTCACTTGTTAAGTATTTTGAATTCCAGGTAGAAACTCAGTTGCTGTAACAAAGAGACTTTAAAATTTGTTGGCTATATACACATTCCAGCTGGTGATATAAAATGCCACAGCCACTTTGGAAAGCAGTCTGGCAGTCCCTCAAAATGTTAAGCATGGAGTTACTGTGCAATATAGCCTCACTATATACCCAGAAAAATGAAAACACATGTCCACACAAAAACTGGTATCCTAATATCCATGGCTTATAATAAGCCAAAACGTGGAAACAACCCAAGTGTCTATGAACAGATGAAGGAATAAACAAAACGTGATCTATTCATACAATGGAATACTTGGCAATAAAAAGGAATGAAGCCTTGATACAAAGTGGACGAACCTCAAAAACATTATGCTGAATGAAGAAAGCCAGTCACAAAAGTCCACATGGTATAGAGTATAATTTATATAAACGCCCAGAATGGGAGCGTCTACAGACATGGAAAGTAAGTCAGTGGTTGTCTGGCACTAGAGAGGCAGGCTGCTGCGGGGCTGAGACTTAGGGAGTAACTGCCAGAGAATGCAAGCGTGAGGTTTCTTTGGGGGTGATGAAAATGTTCTAAAATTAAATTATGGCATGTTGCACAACCCTGTAAATATACTAAAAGCCATTGAATTGTCCAGTTAAAACTGGTAGCATTATATTTGTTTGAACCAAATATCGTTTTCCTTCTTTTTCACATCGGAGTGTAGAGGTGAGCGGCAGTGTGATGCATCTACTGTGATCTACTGTGGGTGGACTAGACTGATTTTTCCATCTCTCAAACATGGTCCCTAATTTTAATAAGGCAGTTGTTCCCATATACGTCACTTCTCACCTCGCAGGAAGGGTCTAGGGTAGTACATATACACCCAAATTATTTTAATAGAAAAACCAGAAAGGACCATAATTCACTTTGTTCACAATTTAGTCATGTAGTTACCCCTACAGGGAGCCTTGGGAACACAGTCCTGGATGGACTGCCTGTGTCCCCCTAAATCTCAGCAAGTCCAATTATGGCAGGAAAGAGAAAATGGACATTTGGTTCACTAGCTGAATATGTAGCCAATATTGATTAGTTCTTAGTTCTACCTTCTCAAAATAATTTGGGATAATTGTCTCAAGAAAATTGGAATTATTTCTCATGTCATGAGGTTTCATAATTACCTAAGAAAATTTTTTTTCTGGGTCAAAAAATTTGAAAGTGCCTATACCAGGGTAATTCTTCCATGGTCTTACATAATGGATTGAGCCTCTCATGGTCAGCTGTTCAGCTTCTAAGTGAGTGCTCTCTAAGACTGTCATTGGAGGCTGGTAACACACATTTCAAGTCCAATTTGAATCTGTACTCCTTTCACCTAAGTCATTTTACAACTAGATTGTATTCAACTAATTTAATTCCTTTTTTTTTAGAACAAGCCTCACTCTGTTGCCCTGGGTAGAGTGCCATGGCATTATCGTAGTCGACAGTAACCTCAAAATCTGGGCTTCAGTGATCTCCTGCCTCAGCTTCCTGAGTAGGTGGAACTACAGGTGCCCAGCTACTTTTCTATTTTTCTTGTTTACTACAAATGGGGTTTCTTGCTCAGGCTGGTTTGAATTCTTGAGCTCAAGGGATTCTCCTACCTCAGCCTCCCAGAGTGCAGGGATTATAGTCAGGAGCCGCTGCACCCAGCCTGGGACAGTTTTCTTATTTCTCCCTCATTCGAAATAACTACTGGGCCTAAGCAGGCAATGAAAGACACACAGTACTGCAGCATCACTGCTGGCCAGTACAGAGGGTCCCCACTACCCTGGGTCAGTTTGGTGTGCCAGAGGGCTTTGGGACTCATCTCGTAAGTAACAGCATTTCTAGGGAGGTAATTTACACATTGATGGAGTGTCCTCCTGTGGCTTCTATGTTAAAAATAGCCATTGTCCTTTGCTTATCCCAAATGTCAGCGTCAACCAAGGCAGCATCGTGAGCAGAACAAATGCTTGGCTTCGTGAAAATCTCAGGTCTAGAAATCAGTATGAGCAGGAGAATGATAGTAACAGGAGAGCAAGAGAGAGAGACAGAGTAGCTATCATCTGCTCATCCATCTAGTTTCCTATCCTGCGTATTCACATATATAAAACATGTTCTTATCGCCACAGACATATAAATGTATGTATATTTGTATGTTTGTCTGAGTGTAATGTATGTATTTGATACCTGGTTATGGGCAAACTTTAGGAGAAACTGAAAATTTTTAAAGAAAGCTAAGGGCTATTCTCTAATTTTCATGGACTAAAATTCTGGTGTTTTCTTCCTTTGCAGAATTTTTTTTTTTTTTTTTTTTGAGACAAGAGTCTCACTCAATCACCCTGGGTAGAGTGCTGTGTTATCATTATAGCTCACAGCAGGCTCAAACTCTTGGGATCAAGCAATCCTCCTGCCTCAGCCTCCTGAGTAGTTAGGACTACACACCCCACGATTCCTCTGTAGATTTTATGCTGTGCTTACACCCTCAGCCATTAATTCTGTATAGCTGGTTTGTCCTTTCCTTGATATCCAAACAGTGAAAACATCAAACTACTTTCAACTCAAGTTAATTTGACACAAATTCCTATATTTGAAACAAATTCAAAAACTCATCTTCCCCAGAATTGCTTTATCCCCCTGGTGTCAGACCTATGACTTAGTAAGCCAGAGAACTGTCAGATTAGTGTGAATTGGAAGCCAGAAAGCTGACATGCCCTTGACGGATGGTGGGAGACACGGACCCTAGGCCACCTGCCACATGAAGTCTGATGGTGTCCATTCGACTGTGCACCTAGAGGACAACACGCTGGAGGCCACACACCACATGAAACGGAAGCCGCACATGTGCCCAAACAGCGAGAGCACACATGTGTTTATTTTACATGACCTTGCGGCAAGACATTGTCATCTACAAAGTTCATGCTGGAGAACCCCTCAATCAAGTTCCACCAAAAAAAAAATCACAAAAATATCTCATCGTGTTTTAAGTAAGTTTACAGTTTCGTGCTGGGATGTGGGTTGGACACCCTGGTTGAGAGCACTGCAGGGAAAGCTGAGGAGCAGACAGCAGTGTCCAGAGCAAACGAAGGTTTGCTTTCCTGACAGCAATTCATCGGCTCATCCTTTTATTCCTTCACTGTACTGTACATGCATATGCACATCTGGGAGCACCAATTACCTTCAAGGTGAAGTACTTCCTGAGAGGTTTGTACAGAAGGATAAAGGTGGGGGAAATGCATGAGAAATTATCCATGTTCTCAAGGCACTTACGGCATAGTCCGAAAGTGCACAAAAATAATGCAAGGCAGAAGAGAACAGGCATACGAGGAGGTATCATGGGAATTAAGAATAAAGAAAGAACGATGGCGGCACCAGCAAGGACTTCAGGAAAGGCCAAGCTCTCCAACGTGGCCTTGCAGGGTAGACAGGATCTAGGCAGGAGAGGTGACAGAGATGTCTCATTTGGAAGGAAAACTTTGGGGAGACAAGGTGGTGGGAGGATGTAAGCTGCATCCAGGGCGGTTGGATTGTAATAGAGTGATCCTTTAAGGAAGGAAAGGGAAATAAAAGTCAGATAAATCAGACAGAACCAGAAGACCTGCCCTGTACACACAGGAACCCACACTCATGCACGCCTAGGCACACACACTCATTAAGACGATGCTGCCCTCGTGCAGAATTTCAGCAATTTGTTTCTGAGTAGCATACAAATGCCGTGAAAGTGAATTATATGATCTGGTATTAGGGTATCCTCTAGAGCACGCTGGGCGTTCTTTCCTTTCCCCAGATTGTCCCACACAGACACTGCGGCCAAGGCGTGGTCCCTGTTGGGATAACAGCGCCATCTAGTGTGTCCCAGTTTCCTGTGAGGTTCAAGGACTTCTGATCTGTTTCTAATGCTATTAGACAGAATAATTGTAAAGGCATTCTAAAAACCTGTTTTTGTCTTTAAAACATGCAGTTTAATAGGTAAAAACTTTGTTGTGATTTAAGGTGCATCTAAAGATTCTCCCTGAGAGAAAATGAGTCAGTCTCATCAGGAAATGAGATGAGGAAATTATAAAAGGTAGTTTCTTGTTGTTTCCCTAGTTTGCTACATCTGGCATCTATAATGTAATAATAATTCATTTTCTATGGAAGAAAAATGGCAATTTTATTTCTAAGTACACTTTTTAACGTCTAAATTAAATGATGTATATATCCTTACATATTAAACATCAATGACTCCCCATTCGATTATATGATATAAAACTTAACATAAAAGCTGCATGGATTTATCTATGTTAGTCATAGATAATTTTAGAATACAAATACAAAACTTTTAGCCATATATAATAAACCAACACTGGAGGATAATCACATCACTCAACACACAAGAGAATCTTAATCATATTTGTCCCTGCTGCTCCCAAGAAGGCAAAGAGAGGAATAAAAAAAAGAATAACCAGGACAGACTGAGGAGGAAGCAAAGAAGGGAAATCAGGGAAGGGTGACAGGAATTCAGGAAGGAAAGAGTGAAAGCCACACCTTTCATTTGCACATTTCCCTGAAGAATTTTAAATTTCAGCATCAAACCTGCAGTCCCTACATGTTGAACTAAGCCAATAATTTCCTTATGGAGCATCATTAAAAATGTAACAAAATAACCAAAAAGATTGTGTCTAAGCAATAGAGATGGTGCTTGGTCTCTGCAGAGCATTGCACATAACCCACCAGATAGCATTTAAAGAGAGAATACGGCTTGTGCTGGGCTGGCCTAGCAATCAAGCCCTCTCCTATTTAACTTTTTGTCTGTTGATACTTCTGAAAAGAGCTGATACTAGCTCAAATGAAAGCAAATCCAATATTTCCTGATGGGAACATTTCATGCAGAGAATAGGCAGAATGTTAACAAAGGGCAAGGATATGGAGACTGTGCTTCTCATGGCTTTGTACATCGTGCTTTTTCAGAGCCACTGCTATGAACAATGACATGCCCTCCAGTTAGAGTAAGCAGCCACCCCACAGGCCCGGACTTGGCTTGGTTATGGCCTCCCATGGCCTTGTCTGTTATAGGCTAAATTAGCTAGGAGAAAATTCCCACTTTCTTAATCAAATATACTTGAAACACATAAATCTGGTTTAAAGTTCACAAAATCTAGTACTTTTTTTTTTCTTTTTGAAGTGAGGCAGAATCTTGCTCTGTCACCCAGAGTACCATGGCCTCAGCTTAACCCAGAGCAACCTCAAACTCCTGGGCTCAAGTTCATCCTGCCTCAGCCTTCCAAGTAGCTGGGACTACAAGTGCCCATCACCATGCCCAGCTAGTTTTTCTACTTTTAGTAGAGACAGAATCTGCTCTTGCTCAGGCTGGTCTCGAACTCCCAAGCCCAAAGATTTTGCTTGCCTCTGCTTCCCAAGTGCTATGATTACAGATATGAGCCACCATGTCCGGCCTACATAGCATTTATTTATTCCTGAAATCCCAGTGACCTATAACCTATGACCTGTATTCTGATGTTGGAATTATCTGCTGTCAAACCAAGTGTCTGTCCAGATTAGGATTTAATGAAAACATGTAACCCATTTGGGTACGTGAGCTTGGACCTCGTTGACACTGTCCCATTCCCATTTCATTTGATCTGTCTTGACAATCAACCTGATTCCAATGGTTACATTATTTTAGTCCTTCTAAATAACCTTAAAAACACAGCCTTTGTTTAAAAGTTTCCACAAGACTTGGTATGGAGTTCACGAGAGCTCTGATTTCAAACCTCTGTCACTCAAGGGCTGCCTCCTGTAGGTTTTTACTATCATTTTGTTTTATTTTAAATATAAAAGGGGAGGGAGAGAAGGAAGAAGAGGAAAATTGTGTAATTTAAAAGAGGCAAATCAGTGCAAATGTTGCTGAGTTCCTGAGTTCTTTGAGGAGCAAAGCACCTTAATGAAATCATGAATTACCACTTCACTACTGTTATTTCATGCCCACAGTTGCGAATAGGGGGTGCCAAAAAATGTATATGCATTTTAAGTGATCTTGTTGGAAATAAAGTCAATCATTCCCCCCCCAAAGTTTATGAATTGCAGGTGAAATAGATGTGCATAGTACATCTTGGTACACTTGACCAGAGATAGTACCTTTGATTCAACTTCTAAAAGTAATACATAGATAACAGCGCTTAAAATGTGTATGCATTTTGGGGGGCATGCTCTTTCGATGTTACTAAGATAGCATAAATTTCACTGAGGATTATTTGGTTACTAATTTGAGCTCTATGAAGAATTATTTGTATAAGATAATATTATAATCACTAATAAAATATTTAAGAGTATTTTTAAAATTTGTCAAATCAGTTTTTACTGTGAAATACATAGCCCCTTTTGCTAAACATCTCCACCAAATAAGTGCCTTTAATCATTTATTTTTAAATTATAATTATTTGTCAATAAGTACAGAAAGCAGCAAATCCATCAAATCAGGTTGAAGCAAAATAGCCTCAAATAGCTTTATAATCAAAACTGAATGTGATCCCATTTTTTATCCAGAATTAATTACATGCAGGCAGGCTTTGTATGAGCTGCAAGATTGCATTTCTGAGACAGAGCTAAACTTCCACACAGACATTTAGGATAAGATAACACTTAAAATTATCAGTGATCTTGTGATACTCCTGGGTTAAAGAGAATGTATATCCTTTAAGGAAATTGGTCTTCCTATTTATATGACAGTAAATTTGGGCTAGGATTCAAAATCTGTCTGCAGCTCCTGATTCCAAAGAGCATTTGGCAATCCACAAACTTGACAATTCCAAGTGCACTCTATTATAATAGTATATTTCAGCCTAACTCAAACCAAAAAGTTCCCATGTAAACTTAAATTTATGTTCTTTGTCCTGATCTCATCTTCAGAGAGCAATTATGTTTGAGCAAGAATTATTATAATACATCCACTTTGAAAAGAGGCATTCATACATGATAAAATATAGGTTTCCACAGAAATTAGGCACAACATTTAACATATTTCTCTGACAGAGAGATACTCTTATTCATATCTCACATAATACAATCTTGAACCAATTTCCTAATAGGAGTGGAAAGGAAATGGTGACCAAAACCCAGTAAGTTTGAAGTGTTGGAAACTTCAAAAACACCAACCTATTTAAGATATTCGCCAGTAATTGACAAGAGCAAAGATTCATTCTTTATTAAAAATGAAGACTTTTCTTTAGTAAACTACGCTTTTAATTTAGAGATGAATAGGACATATTCAAATATGAGTGGTAGTTATTTGATGTCTCAAAGTAATTTATTTTCAGAAAATTAACATGATACACATTTTTTAAAAATGTGTTGAGCAGTAACTTTCAGTGGGTCACTGTGCTGGGGTAAGGATGTACCAAAATAAGCAGAACAAGGCATCTCCCAAACTTTCTTCATGTAAAGGAAATTGGCTTGTTTTAATCCTTTGATCTATGACCCTTTTCTAAAGATGCTCAGCAAGTTCTTAAATGATCCATGGCCTTTTCAACAAACACAAAAGTTCGATTCATTCTTTGATGCCATTCAAAATTTGAAAACAAATCACATTTTTAAGTTCAACACAAATCTATAAGAGGTACTATTTTACGATTTTGAAAAAATTAAATAAACTTTATTAAGGTATAAATTATATGCAGTAAGCTTCACACAAAGTGTAAGTGTAATTTGATGACTTTTGACGAATAACCATGCAACGACAATGCCATTCAAGGTACAGAATATTTTCATCACCACCAAAGGTTCTCCTGATATTCCTTTGCAATCAACCTGCTCCATCCCCTGCCCAGGCAACCCTAGTCTGACCTGTCTGCATAGATTAGTTTGGCATGTTCTGAACTATTATATAGTAGATGGGGCAACCAAATTCTTGAACTCCTCCTACAAAAAGTGCTACATACCTCATTGCTAAGTATCACTACAGTCACCAGATGGTCAAGGAAGGGGCTTCCAAGGTCCCCACAGTGCAATTCTGCAATGAGGTGTGTAGGACTATTTCTAGGATGAGCTACTGAACTTAATTGTCCAACCTCATACATTTATCATTACCTTATTCTCTTTTGTTCTGAAATTCACCAAATAAAATATTAGAAGTATGTGGAAAGAAGAAAAAATACTTCACAGTGGAAGAATGTAAAGAAGAAGAATCATCTAGCTTTTGAGACAGGCCCTGAACTGGTTATTTGTTTTTATGAATAAATGAGTAAGGAGTTTTTACTTTAATCTTCACATAGTAGGAAGTCATTGAAGATTTTTTATTTGAAAAATGTTTTGATCTGCCTTTTGACCAGAGATGCCATCTTCCAGTTATTCACCAAAATGATGAACACAAAGGGAAGAGAGGCCCCTGAAACATGTTCTCTAGGCCTTTTAGAAAACAAGGAGTTGTTCCTTTGGCCACATATGTGTGAATCTGCAAGAAAGGTGATATTGTAGACATCAAGGGAATGGGTACTGTTCAAAAAGGCATGCCACACAAATGTCACCATGGCAAAACTGGAAGAGTCTACAGTGTTCCCCAGCACGCTGTTGGCATTGGTGTGAACAAACAAGTTAAGGGCAAGATTCTTGCCAAGAAGATTAATGTTCATATTGGGCATATTAAGCACCCTAAGAGCCAAGACGGCTTCCTAAAGGTGCATGAAGGAAATGATCAGAAAAGGAAGGAAGTGTAGCAGCCCATATAGCCTATGGCTAGGAGGAATGAGTTATAGGAAATACCTGTAATGGAACACCTTGGTGGAAAGGGCATGGAGAGAGATTTAGTTCTAACAAGCATGAGAGAGCTCGCGAAATGAGAGCGTTGGTGAATTGGCAGTCTCTACACCTGTGGTGTTGAGAGGCACGAGCTCAGCCTTATATTAGGATGGAGGAGAAGGCAGACAAAAAGCATGTGCATTCTATCACGGATCCATTTACTCTGACTCTGTCTCCTCTCCTGCCTGCAGAACGTCAGCACAGAGTCTCTCTGCTGAAGATTACCAAGCTCTGCTAAAGACTAAGATCTATCTGTTCTAAGAAGACTCCTTTACTCTAAGACACTCTCTCTCTCTCTCTCTCTCTTTCTCTCTCTCTCTCTCTCCAGTTAAAGTAGATAGCTTTCAAGCACCTAAGAGAAACTGTTCCTGAGCAAGGTAGCTTAGCGGTCCGCTGTCCGCGGTCCGCGTCCAGAACCTACCTAAGCCAGGCCCAAGACCTGGCCAGTCCCAGGCCCTGACAAGTGATGTCAGAAGCAGATCCTGACAAGGAAGCCAAAGAGAAAGGTGCCTGGGATCAACAGAAGTGCCAACCTGTTCCATCCAGAGAAGAACACTGTGAGATCCAACAGAAAGGAGCCCAAGCTCCTGGAACCCATTCCTTATGAATTCATGGCATAATAGGCATACAGCATAGCACACAGGAGAACCAAGAGAGCCAATGGACCAGGAGCATAAGGTGCTGGAACCTATTCCCCATGAATTCCTGGCATAATAGGCATAGCAAACTTTGTCACATTCAGCGGAAAGGTTCCTCCCTGAGATGCTGGAAGCTTTCCCCTATGAATTCATGGCATAATAAATGTTAAAAATGAAAGGTTATTGTAAAAAAAAAAAAAAAAGGAAAAAAATTTTATCTGAAGGAATATTAATATGTTATGAGTGAATACATACCTTTCAATGACTCAGAATTACCTAATCTATCATATATATTTAGCACCACTCTATGGCCATTTAATCTGAGAACAGCATAAACATGGCATGTTTTATAGCCATCAGTAATTATTATTTTTTCCTTAAATTATTATAAGTTAACAGAAATTCCAGCTCATTGAAAACAAAATTGAAATCCAGAGAAAAGCTATAAACAAAATAAGTTTACTCACTTTAAAACTTAACCATTATTCTAACAGGTGAAAAATTTAGATAGATTACTATTTCTTTCCTAGAGATCAAACTCAAAAGGAGATGATGAGTGCAGAGTGATCCTCCTTCAGAAGGAAGACACAGCAGTTAAAACAGGCAAGCTGGCTTCCCATCTGGGCTCTGTCCACAGGGAGGGGATCTCAGTATTTTATATGTAAATTAAGTAGTTGGACTGGATATTTTCTACAGTCCCTTCCTGCTCTAAAATTGTGTAGTTTTGGAAACCTATTTGCTAATGTTTTGGTGAAAGTAATTTTCCAAGTAATTTTCTTTAAATACTGAAAAGTTATATGGGCTACAAAGACTCTCTTGCCACCTATCAGTAGTCATATTTTCTTTTTAAAATTCATGTATGGCCTTGGTGGTTCATACCTATAATCCTAACACTCTGGGAGGCCGAGGTGGGAGGATCCCTTGGGCTATGTCCATCTCTATGCTCAGGACTCCACATACGTTTATCTCATACAGTCCTAGGAAGGACATTCTGCTTACTGTGCCTGATTTACACATGAGAGCACTGAAGAGGAGAGAAGTTAATAAACTTGCAACCCACAAGGCTAGTAACTGCAGGGTCTACCTGATTCCAGAGCAGGGCTCAGCTCTAAGAGAAACAGCCTCCACCTTGCCTGGATGACCATACCTCTTCTGGGCTGAGTGACTTGAAGAATGAGGATCTGATTTCCTTTCCAAGAAAGGAATGGATGAAGGAAAGCAAATATGTCAAACATGCTTCCTTCAAATATTGAAAATATATGTATAGGCTCAATGAGCTGAAGTTTAGTACAGAGCTAAAATAGAGTGCACTGAATCACTCTCATAGAGATCATTGTAGAAATCACAGCAAATGTACATCAATCACCAAGGTAAGACGGGGCCCACAGAGCTGGGGGCAGATGTCCAAGGACTTATTTTGTTCCAGAAATGCACAAATGACAGTGTTTCTAAGAAGGAAGAAGGAGAAGGAGTCTCCAGAGGTACAGCCCCTGAGAAGATAGCCCTTTCCAGAAGACAGCTTGGGAAAAAAGGCCTCAAAGAACTTCCCAGCCTTGCGCTTAAGGGGAAAGATTTCTTCTCACTCTGCATGTTTTATTCCTAGGGGCACGTGCCATTAATGGAGCCTACCTCTAGCTTATTTCTGCCCATTTGCTAAACCAAACACAACCTAAGCCAAGTGTCCTATCTGGTTGATGAATCTGGGGAGATAAATCAGGCTAAGTCAGCCAGCTGCTCTCGATAGTCATCTCTTTGGACCCAGCCTCGGGGCAGAAAGGGCACTGTCACAACTGCTTTCTGCAGGCATGTCCCCCGTCACTGTGCAATTTTAAGGAACAACCTTGAAGACACCAACACATGGTGTGTTTGGCTGAAGACGCTGACAAATGAGATGCAAAAAGCAAAACTATTGGGATACATGGGGAGCTAACAGACTGCAGACTGTTTTGAGGTCTGTGATGGCTCATGACAACCAGGTTTTAAATGCTGTGGCACAGGCCAGCACCTTGAAGACTCAGGGCACAGGGCATTTTAATCTGGGTTAGGCCCATGAATGCAGATTACATGTGCACTTCTCTATGGGAAGGCAACTTGCTATGGAAGTACATCTGGAAGGCCCTTGACAAAGATGCCTGCGGCACAGGCAGCTCAGAGCTTGTTGCTTCTTGACCCTGAAATACACTTGCATATGTTCTGTGGACAGTGAAAACTGTGACAGATGTTGGTGGCTGTGAGGTCGTAGTGTTCAAGGGCACCTTAGGCAAGAATTAAGTTATAAAGGGAACTGGAGATTTTCTGCAAATTTACAGACCATGATAAAGTTGCATTTAAACTACAAGGCCGCCAAGTCATAAGTGGGCTATGGAGCACTTCCCACATCCTCTCTTTAGATTGTTAGCACCAGCCTTTGGGAGGAAGCCACGGATCAACAATTAACTGCACCCAATTGTTCTCTCTACTCAGAGCTGAGAAAAGGATTGTGAATCAATGAGGCTTGTTCACAGACTCCAATAGAAACTACTCAGAGGAAAACTGTGCTTCAACGTGAGATGGTTATTGCAGGAAGGGTTTTCATTGGTTTCCTTTACTATGAGGGAAACTGACTAAGAAACTTATGAAATCCACAAGCACAAGGAAGACAATGTCCCAAAAAGCACATGGAAGAGATTTGGGGCCTCACCGTATATAACCCAGAGAGCACCGACTTCAGAAGTATCCATACCAGTTTCTTTCTTTTGTTTTGGAGACAGAGTCTCATGCTGTCACTCTGAGTAGAATGCCATGGCATCATCCTGGCTCATGGCAACCTCAAACTCCTGGGCTCAAGCCATCCTCCTGCCTCAGCCTCCTGAGTAGCTGGGACTATAGGTGCCCACCATCACACTCAGAAGTTTTTCTATTTTCAGTAGAGATGGGGTCTCACTCTTGCTCAGCCTGGTATGGAACTTCTGAGTTCAAGGGATCCTCCTGCCTCAGCCTTCCAGAGTGCTCTGATATTACAAGAGCAAGACACCACACCCAGCCACATCTATACTAGTTTCATCTCAGAGTTATGTTGCAAATGGTTTTCTGGTTGAAAAAAAATATGGGACAAGATTAAAAACCATCCCTTAGTGTTTCTTAGATGTAAGCAATCCTATAACAAGAGGCAGTAGTATGAACCTCCATGGCACAGGATTTCTACAAGACACATGATGTCTATGACCAGACAGGGCTCGTGTCCCCACAGCACTGAAGTGGCAGAACACAAGAAGGAAATGGAAATGAAGACATTATACATATGTGGATTTTCCTCCCAGAGACGACAGGTGAACTGAACCTGAAAGATTCTACTGAAGAATTCCCTGCACTAAGTTTAAGCAAATAAATCATAGATTCTGCTTAATTTGTACTGACCTATCCTGGCATCCTGGTGAGAATAAAAGTCAAATTTTTTGCCATCACCTTTTTTGCAAGCCAATCCCCAAGATGGCCCTGAAGATCCTTGCCTCTGGGCATTTGAACCCTTTGTAAGACTCTCCATTGAGGGAGTTACTGGACTTAGTGTCTCCTTCGTGACAAATAGAATATGGCAAAGGAAACACGTGATTTAGAAGCCAGGACAGAAAGGATGGTGTGACTCTCTCGCTCGCTCTCCCTCTCAGACCACTGCTCTGAGGAAGTGCACAACCATGTCAGGAGGACACTCAGGCAGCCCCGGGGAGTTTCCGCGGTGAGAAGTTGCGATCTTTCTCCAGAGGGGATAAACCACAGGCTGCCTACCACGGGAGTAAGTTGGGGAGTGAACCTTCCAGCCCACAGTTGAAAGCTCTGACGTAAACTCCTGAGAGGCCCTGAGCCAGAACTCCCAGGAAAAAAGTGCTCCTGGATTCCCCAGACACAGAGAGCTGAGATAATGTGTTTGTTGTTTCAAGCTGCTAAGATTTGAGGTGATCTGTCTCAGAGTAAGAGATCGCTAATATGCTTTCTTTCACTTAGAAATAGCTAAGTCTTTTAACTCATAGTAGATAATGGCTTCAGGAATTTTTATCTGGGAACACTGTCCTAGGATCTGAGGATTTCTCTTTTGTAAAAGTTGATGTTTGCACAGTGTGGTTACAATGTTGTGTGTCTTGTGAACACTTTGGATTCTAAAAAGAGAAAAGAGAGATGTATCAGATACCTTGTGCAACCCCCATTGCTAAATTTGACTGGCTTAAAAAATAAATTAAATAAAGTAATAAAATGTATAAGGTCCTGAAGAAGTCATACCCATTCTCGTGTATCTAGATGATTAAGAAAATCTCTAATATAGACAGAGCAGAATACAAAGTTAGATGTTCCCTTAACTTCTCACTTTTGACTTATGTTGTCAGAAACATAAATTTTAATAATTTTTCCTGTGAAATTCAACGCAGAAGAGGGCCTGTACTACAATTGTCTTGCATTTTATCATGTAGCATTTTTACATTTTATTACATTTCTTGATATTGCCATTAACTGTCACTGTGGCGTCAGGGATAGGTTAGACTGGGGAGCCTGCTTAGATGTAATTTGAGATGTGAAAGAGAATTTGCAGTCAGTTTTGAACCTTAAATACAGCAACCCTGGGTGGGCGTAGAAGACTCACTTCAGAGCCTTTTGGGGACAAAACGTGCCTTTCCCACTAGAAGTTCCAAGAGGACACTGTGGGGGCAGTGAGTTATCCTTGAGAGGGGTGAGGAATGGCTTCAGACGTGCGCATGGGAAACAACCCCCACTCCGCTGCTGAGCTCCCAGAGGCTCAGAAGCTAAGCCAGAGAGGGACAGGAGAACGTTCCTAGGAAGTGTGGACAGTGTCTCTCTCTCTGAGGCTGTTCTACTGCTGTAGAGCCTGCCTGTTCTCTGTCCCTGTGCTCTATTCTCTGGGGTAATTTGTCTGGTGGACAAACATCAAAAGAATGAACCGGGTGCCACTGTCCTCTGGAGAGCTGATGGCTCTGGGAACAGGGGCCAGCTCTTCCCTCCCACTGGTGGCCCAGTGACGGGATGGGTAAATGTTTACGAAGCTCATTTAGCTCTAACTAGTTAGCCTTTATCAATTAAAAATGACAGCAACATATTTTGATCTTCCATCTTCTTACTCTTCATCTTAGCTCTTGATTTGTTCAGAGTCTGAACGAGAAGGAAAGTATTGTTATCTCCTCAGGGAAACCCACACTTCTAGCAAAATCCAAATATCTGAAAGGATTTAGTCTGAATTATCCAAAGGTAATGATACAAAATTTCCTTTTATCTGTACATTTTTATCTTGATCAATTTGGTAAGTGATTCGTGTGTTGATAAGCCACCCTGCCCCCATGGAATATATATGTGTATTTCTTATGTAACAAGAAATTAACATGAGCAAGGTTCTA
Source organism: Otolemur garnettii (assembly GCF_000181295.1). Lineage (NCBI taxonomy): Eukaryota > Metazoa > Chordata > Mammalia > Primates > Galagidae > Otolemur > Otolemur garnettii. The sequence continues at coordinate 8,091,636 of NW_003852456.1, forward strand.
ATTAAGAACCATATCTATCCTGGGCTCAAAACTTGGAGTTTTGGAGGCAGATAGACATGGGTTGTAATTCCAGGTCTGGCAAATCACTTAACCTCATTGAGGGCTGTTTCTTCACCTGTTTTTTCATCTTCATCCGTGTAATGAGGAGTAGCAGCTACTCGGAGGGTTAATTTGTGGATCACATAATGTGTGTCAAGTAAAACATGATGTCTGACATCAGTGGGGCCCTAATACAGGGGAGCTTTTATTATTATATTGTGAAGTCTATTTTGTTTTACTGTATAATAATTCATTAGGTGCAAAATCTTACACTGTATTTTACCCAGAGGATTTTTACATCATAAAGGAATTTCCTTAAGGTATTTTTATTCCCATGAACAATTTTTCTGCCAAGCTTACAATTAGTGAGTATGTTACTTTAGGCAAGTGTCAGGACAGCTTCTCTCCTACTTTAAATTCACGATGTGCCATTTTAAAGCAATTCAAACATTTCTGTCAGCTTTCACTACTTAATTTGTATGAATTTTGGATCTAGGGGCAAAGTGAGGTCAAGGAATAGAAGTCCCCGTGGATACTGCTGTAACAAATCTTTTAATACTCTTAATATTAGATTTGCTTGCAGAATATCCATGATAGACTTTAATAAATTCTAGCTTTGTTGCCTTAGAAAAAAGTTTCTTATTTTAGCCCTTAAGGAATTTTGGGGGATACTCTTTCTTGGTTAAATTATCCCATTCACTGAGTTGTCTCTACTGCTGAGAGACCCAGTTTAGAAAATGGAAGTTTAATATAATAACTTTTAAGTGTCTAAAATTGATCTCTTTCCCAGCACTTTTATCTACCACTGCTGAGCTATAAAAAGAATCTTCCCTCCTGTCTTGTGCTCAAGGGGACTCTTATAGGCCTAGCTCTCCAAAGGACTTCCAGATACCCTGTGAGAATCTTTGCTTGGCTTCCTGGGCTTGCACTACCTGATTTTATAGACTTAAATCTTCAGATTTCCTAAGCTTCCAGTCTACCTTCTGTTTCCCTTTGTTCTGGGCCCCAAATTCTCAGGCAACTAAATTATTCTCCAGGCCGGTTACATAGTCCTCCAGGGCCACACTCCAGTGGACGGAAACATGCATGCAGTTACTTAATGAAAGAAAGTTGAATTTCTCTCCATATAACTTCAATAGAATTCAATACTGTTAAAAAGGTCAGTGGACTCTTTTGTGTGTGGGGGGGGGGACACTCTGTCACCCTGGGTAGAGAGCTATGGCATCATAGCAGACAGCAACTTCGAACTCTTGGGCTCAAATGATTCTCCTGCCTTAGCCTCTTGAATATCTGAGACTATAGGCACCTGCCCACTACACCCAGCTAGTTTTTCTATTTTTTTAGCAGAGACAGGGTCAGGCTGGTCTCAAACTTCTGAGCTCAAGGGATCCACGTATCTTGACCTTCTGGAGTGCTGGGATCACAGGGGTAAGTAACAGACTCTATTTTAATGGAGTAGTCTGCATTTGTATATTATTTTGATTTCCAAAATGATTATTATGTGGAATATAATGAGAATTAAATTTAAAACTTAAGGAAATGAGCATTCTCCTTTTAAGGAAGGAAAATCCAACAACAGGTTAAACACTGAACAGAATATTTAAAAGAAAATACACCTTAGTACTATACCTTTAATCCATTTTTTGAACTTTCACTATCCCATATAACAGATTTAATTATTTCCCTGGAAAAGTTAATAAAATCTTTTTGAACATTGACAACAACTCATCGTCAGGGATTAACTTATTAGGGAGAAATGGCCAGGCAGTGTTTAAAGAAAGTGTTTATTGACAGGGCTGAGAACACTAAAACTCTGGTTTAAGTGCCATTTTGTAGCTAGAATAAGATATTGCCATGACTACTAATATCAGTATCAAGAACATGCCAGTCTTCCAAGTTCTGCTTTTTGGTTTGTTTATTTAGACACCAGGTGATCCCCACAGGAAAAGAAGATGGTTTGCAGAGTCCTGGGTGCACTCTTATCTCTCTACTTATATTAACAGTGTGACCACAAGCAGACGCCACTTCTCAGTTTTCTCATTACTAAGAGAGAATTAAAATAATTTCTGCCTCATTGAATTGCTGTGAAAATTAAATGAGAAAATGTGTAGCATAGTTAACAGGGTAGTTGGGCTGTGGTAAGTGCTCAGTAAACATTAGCTCTAATCATCAGAGAAAAGGAATAAATATTTAGTTAAGTTTCTGATGTGGACACTGAAAAAAGCGTTTTGGAAACTGACTAATTTAGTCATGTATTTGCTATATTAAAATATCTATTTGAAGCCAGAAAAGCGGCCTGCAAGATGGGGTCTGGGAAGCTGAGCTGAGGCAGTGCAGCTGGCCTGGTCTGCTCAGCCCTCGTTCTTCCCCACCCTCCCCGTGATTATCTAGTTAAGGTTTCACTATGATTGTGAGGACGTCTGTCACCAGGAACTCTGAGGAGCAGTCACATGAGACGATAGGTGTTGTGATGTTGGCGGAGTAAAGGCTACTCTGATGGTACGATGCTTTCTCTGATGATTCTCGAGTGAATTATGGTGGTTATGGTTAAAGTGAAAACCACCTTTCTGTTGTGTAAACATTTTGCACTGGCAGAATGGAGACTACTTTGATGTTACTTCCTATGAGATAAAGTTAAGATTTTCTAGGTCTGTTTTCTTGCCTTTCATTATAAAAGTTATTAGAATTGTAACTGAGGGAGGACAGAACTGAGAGGCTACTCTTGCTGATCTACAGAATTGCTGGCCTGCTGCTAACAAAGCTTGTTGGGCCTAAACCCCGTCTCTGCATATTGGTTGGACAGTGACGGGCGACCAGACCCTTTTTGTCTGGGAACACAATGAACACAATTATTCGACAAGCTCTAACATGTATGTTGAATCCTTCCTCACATTTCACTCACTCTTAGGTTCCTTGGATTTCACAGTAGGTTTTTAATCTCAGACAGATTTTCTTTCCTCCATAACCTTAAAGTATTTACTAAATCCAGTATTAAAAGAAACTAATGTAGCAACATTGCCATGCTTTAGATCCCAGTTTTCATTCCACAAAGTATGGGAAACATGTTGTTGATCAAGCCAAGTCCAACCTCAGGTAAATTTGGAAGCATATTGACTTATTTTGGAGCTCTCTTAATAGTTTTCATGATCACATATTAAATCTGTGTTTCACTTTTAAATTTAATCAGAGGCACTATCATTTTTCCACTAGTACTTTAATTATTATTTTTTTCTTACTGTTTTTACTACAGAAGATTTCATGGGAAAAAATTTTTTTTGCTTCCATCTCAATCAACTGCTCTTTTTACCGTGTGGACTAGATTTCTTACTTTAATTTCACTATTTCACTTATCTTCATATAGAAGTCCTTTAAAGTCATAAAAGAAGTCCTTTTGTTTTTGTTTGTTTGTTTTTTGAGATAAGAGTCCTACTTTGTCACCCTTGGTAGAATGCTGTCGCATCATAGTTCATAGCAACCTCAAAATCTTAGACTTAAGCAATTCTCTTGCCTCAGCTTCCAAGTACAGGTGCCCACCACAAGGCCTGGCTATTTTTAGAGATGGGTCTCGCTCTTGCTCAGGCTGGTCTCAAAATTATAAAAAGAAGTCCTTTTTGATGTATTTTCCTTTTAATTGTTAAAACCCATCACTCTGGTCACTTCTCCTAGAAGTGAAAGAAAGTAAAGTGTACAGAATGTAAAGTAAAAGAAACCCATTTCTAACACTCCTAGAAGTAGAAGATTCACTAATCTTTTTCTCAATTCCAAGTAAGTAAGAATTACCTTGGGAAGTATCCCCACTGCCGTTTCACTCTTTTACCCTTGTGGACACGGTCCTTTCTTCTTAGATTTCTTCCTTATATTCTTCTTTAGTCTCCCAGTGAAAAATACTTGGTGTCATTTTATATTTCTGGGATACTGTATTTAAATCTCTGATTATGCTTCTAGCATGATTTACACACGACCTAGCATGCACAGAATCATACCTGGTGAGATCAAATTTACCTGCCCATCACATTGTAATCCTCTTAAGTGCATAGGCATTTTTAGAATCATTTTTAAATTCCTCATAGGTCTCAGCAAATAGTTTGAACATCACAGGCACTTATTTAACATTAAGTGAGTCGCATAGTATCTTTGAAATGCGGCATCAGTGATCCAGCTGTGTATATTTCTTGACCACTCACTATGTGTCCATCACTCTGCCACATATCAGTGTGGTGGCCGTAGTGTAGTTACAGGAGTGAGCAAAACAGTGTAAGTGGGCTTCTGCTCTATGCTTATCTTTATCTAGATTATAATTGCAATTTTGACAAATACCTCTAAATAATTAAAAGAAATTATATTATAGACTATATAATTTTGAGAGAGACTATATAATTAGAGACAATATAATTTTGCTTCTGCTAAAAAATGTCCTTCTAGGCAGGCATGGTGGCTCACACCTATGATCCTAGCACTCCAGGAGGCTGAAGCAGGTGGATCACCTGAGTTCAGGAGTTCAAGACCAGCCTGAGCAAGAACAAGACCCCATCTCTGCTCAAAATACAAAACTAGGCAGGCGTGGTGGCAGGCACCTGTAGTCCCAGCTACTCAGGAGGCTGAGGCAGGAGGATGGTTTGAACTCAAGAGTTTGAGGTTGCTGTGAGCTATGACACCACAGCACTCTATCCAGGGCAACTAAGTGAGGCTCTGTCTCAGGAAAAAAAAAAAAAAAAGAAAAGAAATACAATGTTTGCCTTTTACACAAACCTCTAGTCAAATGTTCTGGATGGTAAGTTTGGCAACGTGAACACTCATATGTATACGTTTCCACCAGGCGTAACCTTTTCTATGTAATGGATGTCAAAGTCACTCTTACCCAATCTTACCTTTGAATCCTTCATTTGTGATACACATTATTATTACATTTTATTTCCTAATAATTTTTTTAATAATAGGACTATGTAAGGAGTATTAGAAATGGATTTTTTTTTACTTTATGTATTATTTTCTCCACTAAAAATAAAGGCAGAGTGGAAAACTGACCTACTAATGGAAAATCATGGCACTTGTTCTGGAAACTTCCTTCAAAATGGCAGAAACCAGAGTCTTTATTTTATTTTACTTTTTGCTTTTGACACAGAGTCTCATTTTGCTGCCCCTGAGTAGAGTGCTGTGACATCATAATAGCTTACAGCAATCCTAAACTCTGAGCTCAAGTGATCCTCCTGCATCAGCCTCCTGAGTAGCTGGGACCACAGGTGCTCACCACCACACCTGGCTAGTATTTTCATGAGGTCTCCTTCTTGCTCAGGCTGGTCTCAAATTCTTGAACTCAAGCAATTCACCTGCCTCAGCCTCCCAGAACGCTAGGAAGAAACCAGTCTTAAAACAAAGCATGAACATACTCCAGCAGACAAGGCCCTGCTATGCAAGACACAGTGCACTGATTAAGCTGTGGACAAAATGTTGGTTTTCACCCTGGAAAATACTGCCCTGAATTCCAGGCATCTGAAAAACAACGGACCTGTCAAGTTTAAGGCTTTCATTCATAATTTGGACAGCATCCTGCCATTGATATTTATTTTAATCTCCTATTGATTTCTGTGGGAATTCTTCATAGCATGAGGGCAGGATATAGCCCCAAAGGAATTTCTCTAAGCAGGTTCTCACTTTCATCTCTTTGTGTTTGATTTTTATTACTTTTAGATCATGACATCGTATATCTAAAAATAGCTCCACAGGCTGTGCTGCTGTGATAAAGTCCTCTAATTTTTGCATTCAGGCTGGAAGGTCACTGAGAATGCTAAAGGCCCACAGGAAGACTATCTTAGAAATGGTTTTCAACCCCATGTTTTTGGTCTCTTTTCTAGAAAAAGGAAAAAAAAAACTGTCTTCTTTGGTTCATATACCCCCAAATGCATATCTACCAGGAGAGTCATTTTTTTAAATGCCCATTCAAATCGTGTTTAAGGTACTTTTAAAGCTCTCTATTTGATATAATACAGTCATTTAAAATTAGTTATGTTAACTGTGACATTCTGGATCTTGGAAAATTCTTTGGAATGATCTTAAGTTGTAAAGAGGCCAAGTAGAAAGTTGTGTATACAAATAAGTATCTTCCAGGGAAGAAAAGTCCTGGGTTCATTGTTAGGCTGCACATGAGCCTCACCACAACATATTGATGCAACTACCTGAACTGCTTGTAAACAGTGTGTGACAAAAGTGGGACTCAGACCCTGAGATCCTTTTTAATTGTAAGTCAGTTTGAAGTGAGGGGTTAGCTAACAGCTTTTAAGCTAAGGTCACACTCTTTTCAGGATGGTCTCATTATGGCTGAACAAGATTGAGGTACAAAAGGTCTCTCCTTTTCTTCCCAGCTCAGGACCTCTCTAGCATGAAGTCCTTGCTCTAGAGCTCCTTGGTGGATGAACAGAGATTTTGTCAGAGCTATTTATTTTTATTTATTTATTTTCTTTTGAGACAGTCTTTCCATGTCACCATGGGTAGAGGACCATGGCATCATAGTTCACAGAAACCTCAAACTCTTGGGCTCCAGCAATCCTCCTACCTCAGCTTCCTGAGTAGCTGGGACAACAGCCACCCACTACCATGCCTGGTTAGTTTTTCTATTTTGAATAGAGACCAGGTCTCACTCTTGCTCAGGGCTGGTCTCAAACTCCTAAGCTCAAGTATCCTCCTACTTTGGCCTTCCAGACTGCTGGGATTATAGGCATGAGCCACTGCACCTGGCCCTGTCAGAACTTTTTAAAGCCCAACAGCTCAGGCACAATTCTGTTTCCTCCATTTTCTCTTCAGAAAAATATTTTGTAGTTTTGTCTCTGGGTCCCCAAGAACACAACTGACACCAAGAGTCGTCGGAGATGGCAGACAGGTATGGTTTCAGGACTGGATTGCTGACCACCCTTGTGGAAGTGAGGACACTATCCAACATGACGTGTGAGTCACAAGAATCCCGATTGATAAAAATCCACTGGTGGCAACCTGGAGTAGGCCAGCCTGCAAGGAGTTAGTCTCAGGCATGTTAAAATTAACCTTTTGACTATAAAGATCAAGGTATTTCCCTTTCCTTTGCACAGTTATTCTTGAAAGTGCCCACAGAGCCCAGAGAACATTACTGGGTTGCTATTGCAATCCCTCCCCCCACCTTTTCCAGCCTTCTCTCTCATTCAGAAGGCTCTAGGAGTGAATGAGTTGTTGCCAGTATGACTATGTCCAGGGCAGACTTCTGTTCACCTGACTTGTCCTCTCCCAGATACACAAATCAAGGAGGACCTTAACAGGCTCACCGTCTGTTCTCATCCCAGGAACCCCAAGTTATCTTCCCACCACCAAGGAATGGCCTTGCAGACCACACTGGGCCATCCAGTTACTGCACAGCCCCTGATGCCAGCTGTAGCAACCACATTCATCTTGCTTTTGGTGATTGAGTATGACCACTTGGCTTCTGTCACCCCAAGAGCTTCCCTTATCCATCAGGGACTCATCTCAACTGCAACATCTCCCTCCCACAGCTTTAGCCCACAAATTGCAAGGATAAATCTCTGACATAGTGGCCCTGCTCTTAGGACAGCCATCATGGCATTGACGAATGCTCTGTCCTCAGAGCCCTCTCTGGGTCAAAGCGAGGTGGGGAGAAGTCAGCCCCATATGTTAAGTTAACTCTAACCTATTTTATCTTCTGATTATCTTTGGATTCCTTTACTGACATTATGCCAAAACGTTTTTGCCTTTTCCGTTTGATTTAGCAAGAGCCACCTGAGACCATATTTTAGTCACTCAACCAAACAATTATCATTACTTCCAGCTGTTGAAGTCACATTGAACCCAGAATTCTGGCACTCACAGAGATAAAGTCAGCCCTATGCAAAATTATGGTTTTTTTCCTCTTTGCTTTCGCAAGTACAGTATACTTCCCAGATTTTTGCTGAAATGAATTAGAAAATTGCTCTAATTCTTTTGTTAAGTCATCTTCTACTAGTCTTGACTTTGTAATTTCTCTCCCCCACTCCTGCCCCTAGAATAAGATGAGATCTAATTTAGTTACAGATTTGGATATGAAACAATGTGATGAGGTTAACTGGCTTTCCATTGAAACACAGTTCCCGTCAGCCAGCAAGATTCTGAGTCTTTAAGGAAGGTAGTAACAGCCTCTTAGAAAGTGGAAAGAGGTCACAATAGCTGATACGAAAAGTTCAATGAGTTCTATACCCGGCTTACTTTTAGTCCTTGAAGTCATCCTAGAGAATTCCGTTCCAATTCTAGAAGTTTCATCATTACCAACTATTACAGTGACTTTTTCACAAGTTTTCTGCTAAGTGTTTAAAGTTGCTTGATATGGAAAGTCACAACCCACAGAAACATAAAGTATATTTGCTTTTCAGCTATTTTTGTTCTGCAGTTGGGAAGATAAGCAATTCATTTAACAGTCATAGGATGCTGCTGAGATTTCATGTATTCTTTGAATCAAGAAATGTTTTAAATGTGAACTCATTGCACCTTTCCTTTATTCCATGTCAATAGAAACAGCTATCCATTTCGTGAGCTTTATTTAGGCTCTTTCTTGGCAGTGGCAACTGAGTCCCTTAAACCCTTGCCGTAGATGGACACCTCAAGAGATATCTCATTTAGCTGTTTACCACTGCATGCTATAGACAGCCATTTTCCTGTGCCTTGATACCCTCTGGATCCTACTGCCATCAACCACAGATGACCAGAAAGCCCATCCCAAATACCTTTCTCTTCCTTGGGAGCATTTGACTGCATCCGCACCTAATACCAATTTTTAGTGCATTAAAATATTTGTATCTCGTGCAGGGTGCAAGGGCTCATGCCTGTAATCCCAGCACTCTGGGAGGCCAAGGCAGGCCAATTGTCTGAGCTCAGGAGTTTGAGACCCTGCTGAGCAAGAGCGAGACCCCATCTCTACTAAAAATAGACTAGCCAAGCATGGTGGTCGGCGCCTGTAGTGCTAACTACTCAGGGGGTGAAGGCAGGAGGATCTCTTGAGCCCAAGAATTTGAGGTTGCTGTGAGCTATGATGTCATGTACTCTATCCAGGGCACAGAGTGAGATTCTGGCTCAAAAACAAATAAATAAATAAAATATAATAAGATAAAATAAAGTAAAATATTTATATCTGGAATAAACAGCAACCCCCACAACACTAGCTGAGGTGATCTCATACACCAGGAAATCCATAAGGAGTACAGGGTTCAAGTCACTTGATCTCCCAAAGCAAGGATTTCAGATTACTTCTGTTTCTTCTCTGTTCCTCACACAGTGCTGCCTACTTCAATTCAAGGCTCCGAGAAGGACACCAGTAGCAATAAATGCAGGTCAAGTGGGAGAAACATGGCTTTCTCGGGCCCCGCATTAGGAGCTAGGGATAACTTGAGCAGAAGTTCTTGCAGAATTTCTTCATATCTTTTTTTTTTTTTTTTGGCCAGTGTGAATGAGTTAAATTCTTTAATGTGCATTCACAATTGTGGGTTCGACATAAAAATAATTGTTTGTATTAAAAACAACACTCTAGAGTAGGAATTTCTATCTCTTTTCTCTCTGGATTCTTTGTCACTACCAAGCAGCTAAGTTAGAATAAGCACCATCAAAGCAAGCACTGGACTTAATGATATTTTTTTCACTGTGCCATTTCTAGTGTTCAGTAGGTGCTCAATAAATCTATGTGGAATGAATGACAAAGACTATGATTTCTTGAGAAACTTTTGGCCAAGGTTTGGATGTGGATGAAAAGGAAGGAGCAAATAAAGCCTACTTCTAGTCTTGACCCCCTTATTCTGGGAGTGAAGGAAAGATTAGGGTTTCTTCTTCTCAGCACAGCCCTGCTAACAAGAGGTGGTACCAAAGCAGAACTCCAGTGAGTAAGTGACTGTACATGGGAAGTCACTGTGGCTCTCAGGTTTTCAGCAAATGAAAAGTTGATCTTACGCAGGAGTCCTATTGAGGCAGTGACCCCAGGAATATCCAAAGCCCCTGATTCCTGCCTTGGCCAGCCATACTTCCTCCTCACAAGGCCCTGTGGAAAGTATGGCTGGCCAAGGCAGGAATCAGGGGCTCAGTTGTGGCTGGGTAGGAAGCACAGCACTCTTGAAAATCTATTTCTGGAATGGCCATCAGAGCTGTAATCGTATAAGGTTAGACAGTTAAGTCTGCAAACTTATCCTAGAAAAAGAGCTTAAAAGGGTGGTCCATAGCTTCTCCAGGGGAAGACTTCCAAGGTGACTGTAATGAAACTCAGCAGTGAGGTACTCAGCACTTTTTTCTGCTGATTTTGCACTGTATTCTTCATATCAAATGTTTCAGTAGGATTCTTTCTTTTGTGCAAGCCCCACACTCAAATTTAGCCTTTCTGTGACTCTGGGCCACAGAGGCCTCTGTCTTTGTCTATGACTCTGAGCAGTTAGCCCTGTCATTCACGGGATTTGCACCTTGGTGCACAACGATTGACGCCCCTTCCCTTGGTCCTTCTCAACCACATTCTATTTACATTTGCCAAGGTCCTCAGCATCCTATCTCTCTCAGCTGACTTTGTTGGGTCTCTTTAAAACATGTTACACATGCATTTTAGGTCTCTCTGTTCTGTAATAATAAAAAATTAACAGAAGGATTAGAGAGAGCCTTTGCTCACCACATTGAGCACTCTTAGAATGCACAGTGCTATATCTTTGCCCATTTCATTTAGATGATAAGAGGGCTGGAATATTTATCAAGCTGTTATTTAGCACTTATGGATAAATCCTGGGATTAGAAATGGTTTAGGAGATTCAGGGGAAAGGCTAAGCATTATCAATTCCTGCACTCAAAGGAAGATAATTGATAGAAGAAGCAAAAGTATGCTGTAAAAGTTTTTGAACTATTGCACATCAAAAACAAGGTGTTGCTAATAACATACATGGAGTTATTCATCAGGAATCAGGTGATCGTTATATTTTATAAAATTTATTGTTTTTTCCTTGATCACATGATTTGTACTATATTAATAAACAAAGTTGGGTGTTTGAAAATCAATTTAAGTCCGGGTGTGGTGACTCATGTCTGTAATTCCAGCACTCTGAGAGGCCAAGTCAAGTGAATCCCTTGAGCTCAAGAGTTTGAGAAGAACCTAAGCAGGAGCCAGACCCTGTCTCCACTCAAAATAGGAAAACTATCCAGGTTTGGGGGCAGGCACCCATAGTCCCAGGTACTCAGGAGGCTGAGGCAGGAGAACTGCTTAAGCCCAAGAGTTTGAGGTTGCTGTGAGCTGTGATGATGCCACAGCTCTCTACCCAGGATGACGGAGTGGGACTCTATCTCAAGAAAAAGAAAAAAAAAAGAATAGAAAGAAAGAAAAAGAAAAGAAAAATCAATTTTAAATGCATATGATCCTATTTGCTAAATTATTTCTGCATTCTGATAATAAAAATGTGTAAACATCATTGGGGGTACCCAGGGATTCAAATTTCAAATCTTTTTCCAGGATACCTTTCAAGCATTCTACATTAATAAATAATATCAGTATCCTTTTGGTTCCAAATGTTTTTGATTTAGTCTCCTTTTCTTACTAAAGAAACTTATTGAAAGCAATAATTCTTTTACATTTTATTTTAAGAAAAAACAAGAAAATGTAAAACTTTCTATGGTCATGGAAAAGAGCAGAAGTACCATATTTTGCATTTTGTGATCATTTTCTAAGTATAACTAAAATCAAAATTTCTATTCATTAAATAGAAGGCAATGTGTGAAAACATGTTAGAAAAAATAAGTAAAAATTCTTACATACAGCAGCAGCCACATTTTCATAATGAACAATCCAATTTCTAGATTTCATGCCGAAATCTCACGAGCAGCTTTCTGGTACATCATTCCATTTTGACAAAACAAGTGTGGGAGAGTGAGGTTTCTGCAGCAAGGTGATTGATTCTCCAAGTTGCAACCCACTGGCAGATCAATTTACACTCCAGGCATGTTTTTTGACAGAACCATCTTCAGTGTAGTTCAACTCTTCTCAATCACCAGCAACTCTTCAGCTGTTCATTAACTCGTACCATTTATGATATATCCTAATTGTTCTTTGTTCTATTTCTAGTAAATATTTTCACTGTTTTCCATCTTCATGTTGCCACTCACTTCAACAATTTGTAGTGCTTAAAATGATAAGACCCTTTACAAATAGTAACAGGAATAATTATGTTTCTTGTTATGCAACAAACCTGTGAAAACTGAGAACCGGACAGATTTAGCAACTTTAGTTTAGTCTAAAGATTTAGTCTCTTTAGCAAGAGACTTGAGCAGTCAGTAGGAGAAAAGCACATGAGAACAAGGAGCACTCTCTCCTCCACTTTGATCGTCCTATAAATTTGGTCTGATTTTTATATGCTATTTAGTTTCCTTCTCTACCCAGAGGACAAGAAGATATTTTGCAATATTAGCTTTTATTTACACAAATATAAAACCTCAGTAATTGATTTAGGATCTAATGACATGTAAAGAAAGGGCTAAGATTTTCTTGCTGATAATTCTTCTCAATAAAAATAAATTGACTCATTTATCTACCTGTCTGCATTGTTGAGCCCTTCATTGCCCGATTATTTTTGAGACTTGTTTCCAACCAACAAACCATTGGTTTAGTTAGTTTTAGATTTTCTTAGGACGGGAGACAACTCAGTTTGTGGTTTTCTTTTTGGTTTTGTGACTTTGTAGGACACCGCATAGTTCCAAAGTCAAAATTAAAAAGCAAAAATATTCTGAGCCACCCGTGCTTTTTCCTCTCCATATAAGTGAACATTTTTATTAGCTTTTAGGTTAACTGTCCCTTGTTTCTTTCTGAGAATATAAGTACCCGGGGCAGCACCTGTGGCTCAAAGGAGTAGGGCGCTGGCCCCATATGCCAAAGGTTGCTGGTTCAAACCCAGCCCTGGCCAAAAAAAATTGCAAAAAAAAAAAAAAAAAAGAGAATATAAGTACCCACACACACGTGTGTGTATGCACAGACATACACCAATTGATACGGATGAACAAGCCGTCTGTCATTTCACACAGCAGTACAGAAAGATGTCCTTTATTCCATTTTATAGCTACACAGTGCTCCGCTGGGTGGGTGATCTACCTTAATTCAATCAGTCTCATAAGATAAATATTTAGATTGTTTTTCACATTTTGCTATAACAAGTAATGATACAGGGCTCCCCCATTCGAGGCTGGACAGGGGACTGCAGTTTTCCTAGGCTTAGGCAACTTTATGAAGGGAACACCCTGACTTTTTGCCCTGAGCTGGAGGGACTGCATTCATTCCTTTATCGATAACACTCATTAATGTGGAAAACATGTTTCTATTTGCCAAGTCCTGGCCAAGTGTAATTCTCAAGACCTAACACCCCTAGATAAAGAGCCCACGTAGAGACTCCCCAGTTAGTTCTTCCCCTTCCAGAAGCTCTGGTGCCTTCTACTTCTTCTGTATTCCTTTCTAATAAAATCCTGTCTTACTGCTGATCTCTGGTCTGTGGGGTCATTCCTTGAATCCCCGAGACCAAGGATCTACTAAACGGCAAAATTCCGGTAACAGTAATACTGCAAGGAATAACCTGTGCCTATATTTTTTGTTAATTTTCTGCCAGTTTAACTTCTTTTATCTTTTTTAATTTCAAAATATGAAGGTGGTACAAATGCTTTAGGTCACATGGATCATTTTTGTAATACTTGAGTCCTGGCCTGTCCCCCACATCATGTTCATAGTAGCCATTAGGTTGGTTTATTCCCCTCTGCTCTTCCCTTCTCCCTAATTTCTTTCCACTGTGTTTCACTCCCCTCTGTGGACTTGTGTGCTTATCAGTTAGTACTGACTTAATAGTGAGCCCGTGTGGTATTTGATTTTCCATTCTTGTAATACTTCCCTTAAAAGAATGGTCCTCAGTTCCATCTATATTGTTGCAAAAGATATTAATTAATCTCTGTTAAGGGTTAAGTAGTACTCTATGGTATATATACATCACATTTTATTAATCCACTCATGAACTAATGGGCATTTGGGTTGACTTCTCATCTTTGCAATTGTGAGTTGTGCTGCAATAAAAATTTGAGTGAGGTGTCTTTTTGATAAAATTACTCCTTTCCCTTGGGTAAATACCCAGTAGTAGAATTACTGGATGGAATAATTGGCCTACTTTTAGTTCTTTGAGGTATCTCCATACGATTTCCACAGGGGTTATACTAGTTTGCAGTCCTATCAACAGTGTATGAGAATTCCTTTCTCTCTGAATCCATGCCAGCATCTGTTGTTTTTGGACTTTTTAATAACAGCCATTCTAACAGGAGTAAGGTGAATCTCATTGTGATTTTAATTTGCATTTCTCTGATGATTAGTGATGCTGAGCATTCTTTCATGTTTCAGCCATTTGTCTTTCTTCTTTGGAGAATCATCTGTTCATGTTTTTTGCCCACTTTTTGTTAGAGTTATTTGTTTTCATTATTGCTGATTTGCTTGAGTTCTTTGTAAATTCTGGTTATTAGCCCTTTATTGGATGTGTGGCTTGCAAATATTTTCTCCCACTTGGTAGGCTGTCTACTTGTTCTGTTGATTGTTTCCTTAGTTGTGCAGAAGCTTTCTGGTTTAATCAAATCCCATTTATTAATTTTTATTGTTGCCATGATTGCCATTGGGGTCTTCATCATAAATTATTTGCCTAGGCTGAAATCTAGAAAAATTTTCCTACATTTCCTTTAGGATTCTTATGGTTTCATCCCTTAGACCTAAGTCTTTTATCCATCTTGAATTAATTTTGGTGAGTGGTAAGAGGCAGGGGTCAAGTTTCATTCTTCTGCATGTGGCTGTCCAGTTTTCTGTGTACCATTCATTAAAGAGGGCTTCTTTCCCTCACTGTACATTGTTGTCTGCCTTGTCAAAGATCAGTTGGTTGTAGGTGGATAGTTTTATGTCTAAGTCTCTGTTCTGTTCCCTTGGTCTATGGCCCTACTTTTATACCAATACCATGCTATTTTGGTTATTACAACCTTGTAGTATACTTATGAGGTGATGCCTTTAGTTTTGTCCTGTGGGCTTAAGATTACTTTGGCCACTCACGCTCTTTTCTGGTTCCAAACTAAGCATAGAATTATTTTTTCTAGATCTGTGAAGTATGGTTCTGATAACTTGATTGGGATTGCATTAAATTTGTAAATCACTTTGACTCATAAGGACATTTTAACCATATTGATTTTGCCCATCCATGAGCATGATATATGTGATCACTTTATTATTCATTTCATATCAACAACTGGGAAGTCAAACTGTGATTTCTCTGATCTAATGAAAACTAGATTGAGAAAAGGTCTTTAGGGAAGGAAGGTTCTGGTGATTTTTTTTTTGGACAGTTTTTTTTTTTTTTTTTTTTTTTTTTTGATATAGAGTCTCAGAAAAACCCTGGGTAGAGTACTATGGCGTCACAACTCACAGCAACCCCAAACTCCTGGGTCTAAGTGGTTCTCTTGCCTTAGCCTCCCCAGCAGCTGGGACCATAGGCACCTGCCACAATGCCCAGCCATTTCTTTGCTGCAGTTGTCATTGTTGTGTAGCTGGCCTGGGCCAAGCTCAAACCTGCCAGCCTCGGTGTATGTGGCCTGGCACCATAACCTCTATGCTATGGGCACTGAGTGTAAGAAAGATTTTTATCATATCCATTTTATCATCATATTTTATTTTTACTCACAACCACATAAAACAGTATTTAAAATAATACAAAATGAACCTAGATAGTGCTTATGGTTTCATGTTTAGTGCTTTCTGAGAATAAAACTTTTGACTTAATTTTAGGCCTTCTATGCATTAAAGGGATAAAGATTAAAACATTTAAAAGACATCTAATGACTTCGTTTTAAAAGTTTTTAGGAAACCCTGTAAGTTGTTCTCCCTACTTCATTTCCCTGGGTCCTTTATTTCTAATGGGTACATGCTTGTCATTCAAGAGAATTAGCTCTTGTTAAAATGGCAATAAATGATGCAAGCTGAAGAGTTGTGAAAAAAGTGTAGTAATTAAATATAATTTACACATAAGCTAATCTGCCCTATAATTTCTGTGAGTCTGTAGAGCAAAAATATTGTGAGTTTGGGCTCTGGAATATTAGTGGCTGAGGTCACACGGTGGAGACTCCACAATTTGAATGACCTTTAGCAAGTTCCTTAATGTTTTGTTACTCAGTTTCCTCATACATAAAATGAAAATAATAGAGCCTACTTGTGTTGGTGATTAAGTGAGCTAATATTTAAAGCATTTGTCCTACCTAATTGAAGTTTTTCTATTATATATTTCAGCACCAATGCACTTATGACATTATTCTATTTACATCAATGCCTTGGTGATGCTCTATTTTTACTTCTCATTTTTCTTTTCTGGATGGAAAGATCTATGAAAATAAGAATATTTATTTTGTTTCTCACTATTTTCTTCATCTCTTTTACCAAGGGCAATTGTTGAATAAATGGTTCAATATCAACCAGTTTAATTTGGAGAATGAGAATAAAAGTGCTTAGAGTTATAAAATAATTAGTATTCAAAATTTATCTCTGACTATAGTTTGATGCTAGGGTCAATTTTCTTTGTGACTTGTCTGGAATTGTGATGATACAGTATCATCAGATTAATGGATAACCTAATTGCCTATTCTCTTTGGTAAGAAGATACATGCATAAAAGTATAAAGATCTTAATAATTAAATGGAAGAATCAGAAGATGCTTATTTTTTAAACATCAAATCCTTTTTAAGATTATTATAGGGATTCCTCTTGTCAACTACGATTCTCTTGGTGATATTAAAATACAGAATTTATACTGAGCTCAAGGGATTGAAATACTACCTAATCCACATAGCAAAAGGCAGAAAGAATCATAGAAAAGTCAAAATAAGTAATAAACATTTTTCTGCTGATAAATAAATTTAGATATCATTCTATAATATTAACCAGTTTCTACACAAAATTCATAGTTTAAAACTGTAGAAAAATATGGCCATCCCTGAGACATGTCTGTTTTTAATGTAAAACATCGGGTTGAGAAAACAGGAGCTACAAAGTACTAACCTACAGAGTATAAAATGAGACTTCTGCTGTCTTAGAATTGCAGTAAAAGGTACAAGCATCAAGTAGATACACAGTCCTACAAAGAGTGCAGGACATATCTGTAGGATTCGCTTTAAAAAACCCAAAAAGTTTATGTAATCTATACCCTGCCTCTCGGGTAGGTCCCATTACCCACTTTTAGTCTCTGTATAAGAAACAGATCTGAAGTGAGAAACAGAAGAGATTATCTCAACTTCCTTCCAACAAGTTTGCAAAATACCTTGTTGGAACATCATGGTACAGAAGTTGGATGCCCTTCCCACATACCCTGTCCTCTGCATCTCTTCCATCCAGCTGTTCCATGTCTCCTGTAATAGCTTTTCTAAGAAGCCAGAAAACATAAGTAAAACATTTCCCTGAATTTTGTGAGCTACTCTAGCAAATTAACTGAACCCAAGGAGGGGGCCCAGGCAATCCTGCTTTATAGCCAGTTGGTCCCAGGCACAGATCACAACCTGGGGGTTGCAGTTGGCATCTGATGTTGGCAGGACAGTCTGTGGGACTAAGTCCTTAACCTGTTGGATCTCATACTGTGTCCATGTAGATAGTATCAAAGTTGATCAAAGCAAGTCACAGGACTGAATCAGGAGGAGAAGGATCCTGCATCACAGTTGGGAATATGCTGAAATGTATATAGTAGAGGGCCTGGCTATACAAAGAGTGAAGAATCAGACCATTATTATTATTGATTCACCAGAGCCTTGAGAATCATGATGAAACTATGAGATAACTCAGAAAGCAAATTTTTTATTGACTCTTTTTCTAAAATTTAATAAGATCCTGCCAATAAGAAAAAGAGAACAACCAGAGAGAAATTTAATTCATTTACAGAAAAAGATCAAATTAATTTCTTAGATACCTTGATATAAATATTGAGAAAAACATACCTGTTCCTGCTGAATTCAGGACAGCTGTTGTCTACAGAGTACATGAGTTAAGATCAGAATGTGAGCTATCAAGTCCAGCCACTTTTTACTTGGGTGCCACTGAGAAATTAAAGCCTTTGATCTTTCAAGCTCAATTTTTATGAAAATTGAGTAAAGCTCATTTTTTATGGAAAAAGTGTATATTTTGGACAATGGTGACAACTGCAATAATGTTTATAATATGTTCACATCCATGCATGTAGTGTCATCATAAGCCAGGGCTCAGCAAACTTTTTAACGCATATGTAAAGTACCAGATAATAAACATTTCAGACTTTGCCAACCATATGGTCTCCATTGCCACTATTTAACTGCCACCAAAGTGTGAAAGCAGCCATAGAAAATATATAAACTAATGGGCATGGCTGTGCTCCAATAAAACTTTATTTACATAAAGAAGCAGTGTGCTAAATTTGGCCCATAGGCTGTAATTTGCCAACCTATTCTTAACTATAATTAGTGAGCCTATCACCTCTAATTTCATTTTAAATTCCTGGAGTTCAGAAAACATATTCTTATTTTCTTCGTACTTTATTACTTTCTAACTAGTCTTTGGCAGATATTAGGTGTTTACTAAGTGCCTTTTTAAAAACTATTACTTATTGAACTCCTACAGAGCACTAAAGCACCAGGAAAATGCCTGCCTATAATTTGAGGTCATCTCTGCCTACTTTTGCTCAAAGAGGCAGAAGGAAATGATACCTAATAATCTGAAAAGAATAGGCCTGTTCTGAGATAAACACTCCTTCTGCTATGGAGCTAAATTTTCTCCCAGGGTTTGGATCATTTATGTTTCCTCTGCACCTTGCAGAAGGGCTATAACCTATTCTTGGGGCCACCAGAGCATTTTTTTAATCATCTTTATCTGGCCACATTCTCTGCCTACACAGGACATTACAAGTTTCCTCATATGATCATTTTACTTGGAATCTAATGGAAGGGTGGGTTTCGTTTATGGTTCTTTAAGTGTCTGAGCCAGGACATCGGGGTGACTGCTACATTAACAAGGAGAACATCAACGTATGATGTTGATGCAGAGGATATCCTGCCCCGCCCAGGCCCCATCTCGGCCTCCCACGCCCGGCACGCAGCTCTCTTTACCTCGCTGCACACACCCTGATGGCATTTGTGTTTCAGAGGGTCATCCTTTATCACAGCCCCTATTGACTCCTTCACAGGACATTTCAGAGGGCATAGTAGAGAGTCATCCTCATCATTAACTCTCTATACAAAGCAAATAAAATAATGACAATGTTAAACAATCACTTTTATCCAAGTTAAGAGAAGGAAGGCATCAACACAAAATATCAAATTAATTCCATTACTATCCTCACCCATAAAGCAAAGGTTTTTCCCCTAATCTCACATAAATTTTCTGTGCATGTTCTTTTCAGGGAAATATATATATATTATATATATACATTTGGCTACATCACAAACACTAACGGTCTAATCTAGTATCTGCAAGGGTGGGCTGCATGTGTGCTTGTGCATGAGAGAAGGAGAAGTTCTAATATAAACACACTTAAAAAACACCGTGTCTTAATTAAGGAGGGGCTGGCACCACTTGACTGATTTGAGCCATGTGGTAAAAATTACTGCTCGCCTTGTTTAAAATCAGAGCTTCCTATGTTGGCCAGAGATACAGACTCCACCTCGAGAAGCAGAAACAGTGACCCGATAGCCGAGACATTAGGGATGGGTGTTGATGAAAAGATTTCCTTCTATTATTTTCATTTGGTTTCCTGCTTGCCTCATCAATGCTTGATAGATTTGGGTGCCAAGAAGTGAAGATGACTTTTGTGGAGCATCTTGTGGATATATTTCCTCTACAACTTGATGGCATTTCACCTCGTGATATAACAGAGCATGGTCTTCACTGCAATTAGCACCAGATGGGCTGGGATGTGCGTAATCGCCAGATGCCCCTGGGAAGGCAGTCTGAGGTGCAGAGATAAGCTCCTATTCCACTGTGGTCATTGTCCTCCAAGTTCATGGAAGATGCCACCCACCCACTATGTTGACATTCCCCAAGAGAGTGATCTTTGTTCCTGGATGCGCACAGGACTTTTTCCTATTTTATGTGGCAGCCCCTGTCTTCCAGGTCTGCCTTTCTGAGCTGCACTTTTCTCCCTCAGCCTCATCCTGACACCTGTGCACTCCCAATCATAATAGGCCAGCATTTTTTGGCATTTTGAGCCAGACAAGTCTTTGCCTGGGCAGTGTTGGTCAGCCTGTGTGTGGTATGAGGTTTAGCGGCATCCCCAGGCTCTGCCTTCTAGACTCCAGTAGCACCCCTGACTCTGTCGTTGTGACAACCAAAGATATTGCCAGACATTGCAAATGGTTTCTGGGAGGAGAGAGGGACACAAAAAACACCACCAGTGGAGAACTCACTGCTATACGCCAAGTTGATTTTTCTGCCCATGGTGTCCATGACTATGCCCATTCTGCCATATTTTATAATTTATCATGTTCTTAATAAGGGTTTCTTTGTAGACATTGTTTTACAGATAAGGAGAAGGAGATTCAGGGATGAATTCCACTAGCCGGGATAACACAGCTCCCCAACAACAACACCAGAGCTTAGTTTACCACAAAGTGTCTTCCAACCCATCCCTTGATGCAGCCCTTTTCTTAAGAGCATTATGCAAAACTTGATGGCAACCTAAGCTCAGTGAATGCAATTGGAAATTTATGAGTTATTCCAAAAACTTAGATACCTTTCAAATTACAGAAGAAACTACTATATGTAGTAGAAGATGTTTTGAGAACAGGGATTCTGTACTGATGCCTGTTACCTGATAGTTGTGCCAGGAGGCTGATGATTCAACACCCCTGTTAATTTTTTCCTCAATCTTAAAACGGCTATGTTATAATTTCAATTGTTTATAAAGGAAGTAATTAATATTTGGCAAGAAGCTAGAAACAATGACGCTCAATTTTTACTTCACTTAAGTCCTGTTTAACATTTTTGGTTTCTGTGTTCAGCTATTTATTGGTATCGAGGTAGTTATTTAATTAGCTACTTGTTTAATGAAGTCAGTTATTACTGTCAAGATAGCCTAATCAAGGGCATAATACAAATAAAGTATGAAAAAGATTAAAATCAATTCATGAGCCAAATATGAGCTCCTATACAATGGAGACATTTAAATTGTTTCAGGTCTGGTATTAAGATTAACCTGATTGGCTTTCTGGCTTTCATGCAATAATCTGTTATCTCATTTTGAAATAAAGTAAGTTCTGATAAGAATAGTCCGTGTATCGCGTGTTGTGCAGGCCGTCAGGACGAGGTGTGCTCGTTTACCTACCACAGCACCTGGCAAAACAAGTTACCAAAGCGAGACAGAATGGACTACAGCTTTAACTCATCAAGCTTCATTCTACACTAAATTTCTGTGTTCAAGGTCTAGGAATTCTAGACTTTAGCTGATCATGTTACTGAGGAAGAAAGTGGTTTCCTTAACTATACAGCATATCCCAACAAATCATGATGCTTTAAAAAATGCTTGCATACAAATTCAGGAGTAAAAAATGTACTCCCCCCTCCCTTTTTTTTTCAGTTTTTGGTCAGGGCCAGGTTTGAACCCATCACCTCCAGTACATGGGGCCGGTGCCCCAGCCACTTGAGCCACAGGTATTGCCCTACTCTCTCTCTTTTTTTTTTTTTTTTTTGTTAATAGAGAAAGCAAGAAATACAGAAATACAGACTGAACTCTGTTGCACAGTTTTATAAGTGTTATCCAAAACTCTTACTGACAGATCAAACATGACCATGATGTGTCTATTAAAGTAAGGTACATTAGCAAATAATTTTGAAGTTAATGCAAAGTTATTTCTACTTCTTTGGCTCCCAGTTGCCTACAAGATAAAGTCAGACTTCCCACTTGGTATCTGTGCTTGGATTTCTTTTGACAATGCTGCTCAGTATTTCCGCCCCTCCTGGGTATGCAAAGCACCTCAACCCTCCGCACTATGCCCCGCTCCCTCTGCTATCTACCGCCCCTCCTCAAAATTGATTTTTATCAAGGAGAAGATGTCTTTCCTAAGGAAGAAAAGAGCATGAGTGCAAGCGGCAGTATTTAGGAAGTATAAATACGTGTGGTGAGGAAGGGGTCAAACGCCAGTCTCATGGCATCATCAGTGTTTGTGCTATTCCCTCCACCCCATCGCTGGTCAACATCTACTCAGTGCTCAGATTTCAAGTCCTGCCTGAACGCTTAGTCTATTTTTTCTGCTACATCTTGCATTGGCAACCATTCCCCTGTAGAACACACATCAGTCCATAT
Source organism: Otolemur garnettii (assembly GCF_000181295.1). Taxonomy (NCBI): domain Eukaryota; kingdom Metazoa; phylum Chordata; class Mammalia; order Primates; family Galagidae; genus Otolemur; species Otolemur garnettii. The sequence continues at coordinate 8,114,000 of NW_003852456.1, forward strand.
TAATAAGTAAAGTGACCATTTGATTAAAGTCTGTCCCCCACTACAAGACTGCATGCTCCCTGAGGGTAGCACCCTCCACCATAACTGGTATGTAGTAGGAATTCAAAAGTATTCATTGAATAAATTAATAGAGGAACAAATAAATAAATGAAGCAACTAAGCATATTTATGTTTACCCCTTCTTTAAAATTATTTTATAACCACTTCAGGAAGGCCTCTCTGGTCTCCCCAGTGTCATCGATCATGTCGCGTCTGTAATCTCATTGTCCTCGTATCTGTGATTCCATCCTGATCAGGACCTGCTTTCTGATACCTTTAATTCACTCATGCTCATCTTTCTTTAATGTAAGTCTCTGGAAATCATGAGTGGTATATTATTTGCCTTTCTGTTTCCACAGGGTCTACTTAATATGCTGAATGCCAAAAGTATTGAGTTGTTTTTTTCTTTTTTTTACTGAACTGACTCAGACAAGATGATGGTAGCCTTCATGCCTAATTGACCTCCTTTTAGCCCCCAAACTTGGAAAGAGCCCTACTGGACAGCCTACTGAGGCCTGCGTGCTCTGTTACACTTAGTTCTAAGCAGTGAGATTCTGTGTGTGTTTTGCCGGCCCGCTATTTATTCTACCACGCCGAATGTCCCACTTAACAGGGAATATCTCTAAGGAAAATAAAAAGTTCACATATGCTGATTCAAAACACTGTCTTATGTCTTTAAAATACAAACCACATGCTTTTCTACGTTCTAACAGACTCTGGACTCCATCAGCAACTTCCAGCACCGTGAACTTAGAGTCCCCCCAATTTTGGAATTTCAAAATTCCGTTCGTACACATGTCTTGACTCATGCTAGGGATTCTGACTGCTTTCCCAAGAGGAATGACTGGGTGTAGTGATTAGACCACATTTTCTCACCTCATTCCTCTGTGGGCCAAAGCATCTGGGAGCTGACCACTCGGCTGAGCCTACAGCCTATGGCCATGGAACGAAAGCACCACCTACTGCCCCAATGTGAAAGCAGAGGCCAAACCCACCAACTGGGTCTCATTAGCACCATGTCCTTACCAGCTGGGCCGACCCAGCCACCCTTACTTCATTCTACTATCCCCAGGAAATACCTTATTAAAAAATGAGCTCATCGGAATCTCAAGAAGAGACTAGAGAATTTTGGCAGACTCTAATTTAAAACCAGAATTGGAAATTATGGAACTAAGATACCAAATGGTATGCCGTATGCTGTCAAAAGATAACTTGTCTCATTATTATCTAATTACACAGCATCAAGACTGTCCAAGCAGCCAAGGACCAAGGAGTCACTGGTCGACAGCCTGAACCATGTCCTATGCTGTTTCAGAGACTCCTGGCCCTGGGAGACTGTCCCTTTAGGGCTGTGACTGACAGCATTTCATCCAATTCATTTTATGGAGACCTGCGTCCTATAGTTTTACCTCTATCCTAAGGTCTAACAGATGGAAGTGTACTCACCAAGGGAATAGGGTCAATCTCAAAACACCTCACCTATTCTTCCACTTCTCCCAACCTCTATCCTGAGGACCCCATGAACTCCCACAAAGGGCTCTGCCCTAATCAAAGAGTAGAGCTTTGCTTGCTGTTTATGAAAGGTGGGAGGTATGGTTTCCATATTCTAGGAGTACGATGTCTCAATCCTGGTTCCATTCCAAAAAATAAATAAATGCCTAGCTTTGTGGAATCTTAAAGATAGATTTGAAGATCCTGCAGTAATTCTAATGCGTTTTATGTGTGCCTCAATCTATGAATCACCATACATAAGCCAGCACTGTCCTTTTAGAAAGGAATAGAGAATCTTAGATACCGGCCAATTAATCACTTCATTTTACAGATTAAGGAATCAAGGTCTAGAAAAGTTAGCTGTGGAACATGGATGAGAGTCCATATAGGAGGATTCCCAGGCCCATTCCTTTCTCATCACTCTGTGCTATGATGTTCTTTTGATTTTTTTTTTTTTTTGAGACAAAGTCTCACTCTGTTACCCTGGATAGAATGCTGTGGCATCATCATAGCTTATAGGAACCTCAAACTCCTGAGCTCAAGAGATCCTTTCTCTTGCTCAGGTTGGTCTGAAATTCCTGCGTTCAGCCGATCCATCTGCCTCAGCCTCCAAGCACTCTGGGAGCCACCGCGCCAGCTTGCCACACATTCTTTAATAGACTCTGAAGGGGGGTACTCTGTCCTTCCTTATGAGGACAGGTAGTGAGCAAAGCACAGGGAAATAAGATCTCACAGAAGATCAGAGAAGCACGAAGGCTAAGTGACATGCACAAAGTCAAAAGGTAATTTGCAGCAGACCTAGGACTAGAATCCAAGTCTATTATTTTTTTCTGAGTTTTCTAGGGTGCTGAATTTATTATACAGAGACCCTCCTGGTGTATTTCAAGATAGATAATCTCCACCAAAAATTATGATCCAATTCCTAAAGCCCAGAAAGGACAGGCAGGCAGGTAAGCAGAAAGCCTTACACAATGAGGTTTTTAGAAGGCTTATTTCTGCCTCAAGTGACACATACTATGCCAATTCCTTTCAATCTACTATTAGAATCTGTAGTTTGATGTCCTGAAGAACAGCCTCCCAATACAACGTACAACATATTACTCCCTACCTTGGTTCCAGCTGAAGATGGCAATGGAAGTGCCTATCCCTGCTTTGTGCCTCCAAATGTAAGTCCACCCCAACAAGGCAGCAGAATTATAAGATAAAAGAAACTGCATGATGTGGTTATAGTAAGTGAGAAGCAGCAATATCTGCAGTATCATCTCTTTCCAATCAAATATAAGGACCTTGTTTTTCAACATTGATAATGCCCTAAAACCCAAACTGAATTGAGTTGCTTTATTTTCTGGTTCTCTGAGCACTGGTGAAGATTACTGGCTACCTGATGGCATGATTTATCTATATACCGTGCCATAAACAGATTTTCTCTATAAAAAAAGAAAGAAAAGAAAAGAAAAAAGAATAAGCATGCATAATGGCAATATCCCCTGTGTTACAACTGTTTAACTTATGATAAATATTCAATGAGCAATTCCAGAGAATATTGGCTGAAAAACAAATACAGTAAAAATTAAATGGATGCTTTATATTCCCTACTTTGGCAGACAGTAAAAAAACATTTTAAACTTAGAAGAAATACTACATAGATTTTAATATTATAAAGTTAGAGAATACTTAAAGATTTTCTTACTTCAGCAACTGAAGCGCATAATAATGTAAATGAAATATAATGGAAGAATACTCCATGGTACAAACCTAACTATTTGAATTTTTATATTTGAATGCTAATGACCCCCCAAAGCATTTTTGCTATAATTAATACAAACTAATACATGTTTTAATCTGCCCACTTTGAAAATGTAAGGTTTTAAAATGATTGGTAGCAGCTGGAGCTAACAGTCTGGGAAGCTGAGGTGGGAGGATCCATTGAGCTCAGGAGTTCGAGACCCCATCTCTACTCAAAATAGAAAAACTAGCTGGGTGTTGTGGCAAGTGTCTGTAGTTCCAGAGATTCAGGAGGCTGAGGCAGGAGGATCACTTGAGTCCAGGAGTTTGAGGTTACTGTGAGCTATGGCACCACAGCACTCTACCCAGGGTGACAGAGTAAGATTACTTAAAAAAAAAAAAAAAGAAGATTGGTAGCTATTGAGTTGTAGTAGTTCCATATTTAATGTTTGGAAATGAACCAGAAAAGGTAATAAGGTTTACAGGCATTTCTCCCATTCTGCAGGTTGCCTTTCACTCTGTGGATTGTTTCCTTTCTGTGCAGAAGTTCAGTTCCTCTTGGCTGTTTTTGCTTTTGTTACCTCTGCTTTCCTTGTCCTATCTACATCAAGAAGCTTTTCTCCTTCATTTTCTCTTATTAGTTTTATAGTTTCAGGTCTTACATTTAGGTCTTTAATCCATTTTGAGTTCATTTTTATGTGTGGTATAAGGTAGAGGTGCAGTTTTGTTCTTTTTCGTGACAAAGGACTTGAACAGACATTTCTCTAGAAAACATACAAAAGGCAACATATATATATGAAGAGATTATCAAGATCACTAGTGGTCAGGGGGATAAAAATCAAAACTGCAGTGAGCTATCATCTCATGTCTATTAGGATGCCCATTATTTTAAAGAAACCAAAAAGGATTACAAGAGTTGACAACGTGAAGAAATTGAGACATTTGTTCATTATTGTTAAAAACGGTACAGCAGCTGTGGAAAACAGTATGGAGTTATTCAAAGAATTTAAAATTTAATCCATATGATCTAGCAATCTCACTTCTGAATATGTATCCAAAAGAACTGAAATCAGTATCTCAAGAAGATACTTGCATGGGCCAGGCGCGGTGACTCACACCTGTAATCCTAGCACTTGGGGAGACTGAGGGGAGTGGATCACCTGAGCTCATGGGTTTGAGACCAGCCTGAGCAAGAGCCAGACCCTATCTCTAAAAAACAGCCAGGGGTTGTGACCTATAGTCTCAGCTACTCAGGAGGCTGAGGCAAGAGAATCGCTTGAGCCCAGTAGTTTGAAGTTGCTGTGGGTTGTGACACCATCATACTCTTCCAAGGGTAACAAAGTGAGACTCTGTCTCAAGAAAGAAAAAAGAAGATCCCTGCATGTCCATGTTAACTCCAGCATTATTTACAAGAGCCAAGACATGGAAACAACCTAAATGTCTCTCAATGGATGAATGTAGAAAGAAAATGTGGTATATACATACAATAGAATATTATCCAGCCTTTAAAAAGAAGGAAATCCTAACATTTGCCACAATATGGATGAAGCTGGAGGACATGGTAACTGAAACCAGCCAGTCACAAAAGGATAAATTCTGCATGATTCCACTTACATGAGGTACCTACAATAGTTAAACTCACAGAAGCACAGAATATGACAGTGGCTTCTTATGCCTGGGGGCTGGGGAGCTAATGGGAGAGTTGTGAGTGATGTGAGATGAATCTGTTCTAGAAATTTGTCCTGAAATATGGTGCCTATTGTTAATTACATCACTGATCTCTTCAAAATTGTGTAAGAGGGTAGATCACATGCTAAGTGCTCTTAACACACACAAAAAGGAGGAAGACACAAGGAAATGATGACAAGTGTTGGGTACATCTATTAGTTGGACAGTGGCGATGATCTCGTGCCTTCTGCACATGGTCAAACTCATCACACTGTACACATTACATATGTGTGGTTCTGTGTATTTCAATTATACCTCAATTAAGAAGTTAAAATAGGCTTGGCGCCCATAGCTCAGTGAGTAGGGCTCCAGCCACATACACCAAAGCCGGCAGGTTAGAGCCCGGCCCTGGCCTGCTAAACAACAGTAACAACTGCAACCAAAAAAATAGCTGGATATTGTGGCAGGCGCCTCTAGTCCCAGTGACTCAGGAGGCTGAGGCAAGAGAATTGCTTAAGCCCAAGAGTTTGAGGTTGCTGTGAGCTGTGATGCCACAGCACTCTACTAAGGGCAACATAATGAGACTCTGTCTCAACAACAAAAAAAGAAGGTAGAATAAAAAATAAAATCATTAGTAGCATCAATTTTCTTGAGTAGGACTTAAGTTTCATGTACATAGACCAAAAACTCACCCAAAGGAGAAGTTGCTTTTCTCATTGAATCTATTAATGCAGTTCATTACAGAATATATCCTACTTATAAATCATGCAACATCTGAATGAACTTTGTTTTTTGAGTTTTAAAAAAGACAAAAGAAACAAAACTGAAAAAGAAAAAGAAAACCATGTCAGTCAATTCAAGTAGTGGAAGTAATTATTCACAAATTGTAACTCTGCAATGGGGTCTGAAGATGAGACTTCAAAATCAAGGCTTTTTAAATAAACACTAACTGAATGGATAAATTGCTGAGAACTTTTCAAACTTTTATTTAAAATAAATCTTCCCTTAACATTGACTCATATATCTAAAAAAAAAAAAAAGACAATTCTTTATAACATCAAAAATCAAATCAATTTTTTTTAAAACAAAATTTGCTATTGTAATTTCTTCTTCAGCAATGTGAGTAGAGATAACACTGAAAATCTTTTCCAAAGAAATAAAGATTTCCTCTTATTGTGAAGATGAAATCACTCCCTCTTAGTCACAGTAGTGGAGGAAAAAAATCAGTCATTCAATTGTTTCTTGGTTTTAGGTGTGCCTTCTACATTGGAGGGCATTCACAGACACTCAGGACACAAGAGGAAGATTTCTTCTAAACAGTTCCTAAATAATAAAATAATATTGGTCTCACAAGCTGAATTTTGTTCTTCTTAGTTAAAAGATGTATGGTAAAGGGTAATCACACTTAACAATGGCTCTTAAGTGCTCATAACAAAAAATCAGCTAGTGAAACTAGCCCCAAAGAACCAAACCAAATTTAATTGTAAGCTAAGTGACACTAGCTTTAAACTGGCATTTGGATATTAAAATAAGAAGGCACTCACTTATAAGTACAAATAAGTGCTCCAATGGCAGTGAAGAAATACCTAAATTTTATAGAAAAAAATATATAATTATCATTTCCTGAGCTTAAAACTCATTTTCATTCTTAAAATGTCTCTAAAATTCTCTAAAAGTGTCTAATTTTAGATAGCTATTCATTTGATGGAGAGTTAAGATGAAATTAAAAGAAATGATTCTGTTTTAAATATCAAAAACCTAGGAAATCCTGAGAAAGTTCTGTTGCACATTTTGTTTTCTTAAAATAACAATGATTTTTTTTGTCACTTGACAAAACTAAACAGTGAAGACTTGCTTCAGATAGTACCTACATACAAACGTAGTTTTAGTGATCGATGTTAAGCAGTGACATTTGTTTTACTTATTTCATGAATTTATTTTAAAATAATTATATTCTCCACAATTTCCAAAAAGCAGGCTAAAGTCATTAAAACTGTTATTATTCACTACTATATCCTATTGGTTCGGTAGTCAGCAGTGTGGGGGAGAAGCATTCTATCATTGTATGATTCAACTGTTGCCTTTTAGTCTGGCTATCACTCTGCTCTCAGTGGTCACCTTGACAGGTGTTTTTCCAGAAGCCATATTTTGTTTTTGTACCTCTCCTAAGAGGGTAGCCCACAGGGCTTATTTTCAAACTAGTCCACTCCCAACCTCCAGCAATTTGTCCAAAGGGTCTGGCTGCTGCTGCTCAGCTGTGACTCTTGGGAGTCACCTGTCTCCCTGGTTTTCAGAGCAATTTGATCCCAGGAGAGTCATGATTTCTAAGTATGGAAGGGACAACTCCTGAGCCCTTTACATGTTGGGGCTGAAACTGGACCTCCCCATTGAATATTTAAGGAGAAATGTTCAACACCGATTTGACTACCATCTTCTCAACCTGCATCCACAGATCACTTGAAAATGCAGGCCGATCTGTTAAGCATACATGTGTGTACTTTTCATAGGTATGGTGAGCGTTCCCTAGATTCTCAGTGTGCTGTAACTTGAAAAAGCTAAGAACCACATGACAGAAAACATTTTTTTTTATTTCTATATGTAAAACTACAGCTCAGGTCTGCAAGATAGGAATAATGAGAAAAATGCATCAGACATGACCTTTGCTTTCACTTGAATTTCTTTGATCAATGGATATAAATTCTAAATTAAAAAGCAGTTTCTGTTCTACATGTTTAGTTGTGAAAGATTATCTTACTTTGATAAGTCACCAGAATAATTTTGACAACACAATTTGCAATTTGGCTTTAAATAAATTCATCCAAACACAAGACAAAACTTTTTTTTAAGAATAATAGTATTTGAAGAGGAGACTTGGCTAGATGCGGGACTAATGCAAGATTGTAACAAGGCAAAGGAGAAATTTTTTAAACTTTTCTAAGAGACAAAGACTTAGGTAGATCTGTTCATATAACAGAGTAAGCTAACAATTAACTCCAAATTCAGTGTTGGAGGCACGTCTCATGCTCTATGCCATATAAATACTGTTAACCATACAGCATCAACACGAACGGTTACTTCTAATTTTGTGCTGCTGTGTAAATCACTGTACTTATTTTCAAGGCTGATTAGATGGTTTTGTGAACAAAGGTAAAAGAAAAAGGAAGCTCTGTGTGAGCATTAAATTAATGTAACTTTTTAACAAAAAGGACACGATGGTGGCAATATCAAGTCCCCAACTGTTCTCTGTCATGTCTAGCAGATAAGAAGGCAAAGCAGCCCCACTGTTTATGGGGAGATGATCCTGTGGATAGCCCACCACTGTTTTGCTTTGGCTTAGTATCTTACATTATCCTCAGACTTCCTGACAGTAGTCTCAGAAAGATCAAAGTGGATCAAATTTCACTAAGATCAAATTCACTAAGAATTCCACACCAACGGATTAATTCGCGTCACCATTTTTGGCGTGTTGCCATGGATACAGACATCTGCAGGCCTCCCCCAGCTGTGAGCTGACTGAACCTCCATTCACAGTGTAAGTCTTTGCAAAGCTGGCCGCGTGAAAGGACGCTCATTAATGGACAAAGGCCTTACATTCACACATCAGTGACACTTCAAAAGCCAGACATCACCTATCAGCAAAACTGACCTTCATGTCAATATCACCGATGAAAGTTGGAATTACATGATTAAAAAAATCTATTTGAGAAATGCAGAGTTAACAGATTTATTTGCTATCTAGGATTATTTTGCATTCATCCAAATCTAGCCAGTAGACAGTGGAATGAAAACACAGAACAGAAAAGTATTGGTGCTATGAATCATATATTTACTTTAAAAATATGTCAAAGAACAAAAAAGTGACTTCTCACTATGAAGCACATATGCACAAACGCAGGCTGCTCGGAAAGCACCCAGCCATGGTCAAGGCCATGGGGCACACTGCATGGCTGGATACTTCCTGGACAGCCTCGAATGCTGAAATTAATATAAAGAGAATAATCGGTGCCATTTACCATGGAATGGAATTTTAAAAAAGGAACAAAGGCAGGCTTCTCTCAGCCTCCTGCGCGGTAGAGACACCATCACGTATGGTGTTCACGGTTTACATTGTCAGACACCTGAGTGTGCCGAGAGGGAGCTTGATTTCTCTGTACTTAAACTCATCTCAGGAGACTCTTGCTAAGAAAATACCTTCCTCTGATGCATTCCAGGCAATTTTAGCAGCTCTGCTTGACCATTGCCGGGTGTCTTCTGTGACAGTTCAGGATGCCACCCACCTCAAGTGGCTACTCCCTTCTCCCTGGGTGTGATGAGGGCTCCCAAGATATAAAAGGAGGGATGACAGCCTGCCTGCTTGCCAGCCTCTCTGACCCTGCAAACCTGTCCCCTGGGCCATAAGCACAGCCCCGGGTCTTGCTGCCTCTTCTGCTGCTGGTGACATCCTTACACGGTGCTGGTCGTGGACATCATCTACTCAGCCACTTCCATGTTACGTCTACAGGTGACCAGAAATGCTTGCCTGCTTTTCCCAGGCCACAGGAAAGTGGAAGGGGCTTTGTGAGGCTGCTCTCAGACTTGACTGCATAATCATCCCGAGACACCAAGAAAGAAGGCATTTAGCTAACTGGACACAGGGAAACTTGGTCCAGCTCCACGGAATCATGGCTAGCTTTAACTCTTCAGGTGGTGTCTCGTCCCAGGCGTAAAGGGCACATGAAGTTGACACTGATGTTGTGCAGCTATGAGTCTCCCTTTACTTCTATCAAAGGGCCAGAAATAACAATACTTGTGTTAGAAATTGCCTCAGAAAGCCCCTCCCCAAAAATCCCTTCCTACTCTTAAAAGTTACAACTCCTCCCCAAGCACAGGGAGTGGCCCGCTTACCTCATCACCGTGTTCCGATTTCCCTCTGCCCGCCCCAGACGACTCTTTCCTCCGGAGCAGTAACTCCTTATTTGTTATCCCACCATCGTGTCACCATTCTGAGACTTCCCTATATAAGGGTACGTTTCTCCCCTCTCTCTCTTCTCTGCTCTCCCTCTCTCTCTTCTCTTCTCCACTCTCTCCTCATCTCTATCCCCTCTTCTCTCTCCTCTCTTCTTCTCTCTTTTTCTCTCCTCCTTGGTGCTGCTCTGCAGTCTCCCTCCCCCACCAATAAAAACCTTTCCTACAAGCCTTGGTGGTCTGTGAGATCTCTGCTGGTTGAAGTGCCTGTCTTTCATCCTGGACTTTCATCCCTCAAGATCCCCACTGTTTTCCTTGACTCAGAATCAAAAGACATCATTTGGCACATAACCCATATGTAATATGAGTTGATCCATCAACCCAACAGCATAAAATGAAACAGAGACTCCACTGTCCCTTCCAGTCCTGATACATGCAATGGGATTTAACTATTCTGCCCCCTTTTTCTCAATGAAATTAGGCAGACAAACCGAATCAAAATCAACATTTCAGAACTGCTTACCTAGAAATATTTCACGTAAATTAAACTGTTAGCACATAAAGGATTCAAAACACTAATGAACTGGAATGTGGGAACATTTGCACACATTTGTACAGGTGCATCTGTAGTGGAAATATTCTTTGTTAAGTCAGTCTGATTCATCCATCCTACAGCAGTGAAACTGGGGGGAATAACGTAAAGCACATTGGGAATAAATCACATAGGCGAAATGTGAGGAGGGATGGGAGAGCGTCATAAAATAAATCATCACACAAAATAATTTACATTTCATGACTATATGCAATGTTGCTGTTTATAAATCACCCAAGCTCCTTACTTGTTGGTACAGAAAGACACTGGGAAAGGCAGGGAAAGGGTGGATCCGGCTGAGGAGCAAGCCACATGACCAGAAGGAAGGACAATTATCAAGGAGAAAATAATTCTTCCAGAGAGAACCTCAAATGGCAAAATGGAGAGTTACTTTACTAAAAGATTGCAGTCACTAGGCAGTTTAGAGAAGTACAGAACTTAATTTTTAATTAAGTCTGATATGTATCTATTGTAAAGATCTTTTCATTTTCAACTTCCTTGTGGATAATAAAAATAGTATCATATATGTTTCTTTTTTATATTCGTGTTTGAAATTCAATGGTAGTTATCCTGAGATGTACTTTGATCAGGATGTAACAGAGGAGCCTTTGTATTTAGATTTCTGTGAAACCTCAGTCCCAAACCTTTGGAAATGAAAAGTGGCCAAGGAAAGATCAAAATTTCCAGGTCTTAAAAATACTGAATAACAGCAAATAAAGGACAGAAAAACAAGCAAGCATTTGAAAGAAGTTATTTTGTGTATAAGAATCACTGTTATAGGCTTGGCGCCTGTGGCTCAAGTGCCTAAGGTGCCAGCCTCATACACCTAAGGTTGTGGGTTCGAATCCAGCCCAGACCCACCAAACAACAATGACGGCTGCAACCAAAAAATAGCCAGGCACTGTAGCAGGCACCTATAGTCTCAGCTACTTGGGAGGCTGAGGCAGGAGACTCGCTTGAGCCCAGGAGTTGGAGGTTGCTGTGAGCTGTGATGCCACAACACTCTACCCAGAAGAACAGCTTGAGGCTCTGTCTCAAAAAAAAAAAAAAAAAAAAAGAATCACTGTTATAGACAGAGAGGCAGTGGGCCCAGGGTGGTCCTCAGGTCTGATATTTTGCAAATTTGATGCAATTGGAGAACAGGAGAAAACTAGCAAGGTATTTTTGAAAGAGAATTAAGCATAGTCTTCCATCTTACTAACCCCACAGTTGGCAAATCTCTGTGTTTCTTGAAAAAGTCTTGAGTTCATTTTTCTATATATGAAACATATACAGGTATCAAAAGTACTTCAAGAAAAATAACAATTAAAAAACATATACTCCTGGGGAAAAGTTGACACCTTAAAGATGGAAATATATTGATACAGATTATATAATCCTGTAGGTAAACAAAATTTACTTTTGGAAACATTTTATTGTTTTCATCCCCAGTAAACCAGGCTTTTAATCTTGTTCTTAAATCTATTTTTTCAAATGAGTTATGAAATCTTTCTTTTTCTAAGACCTTGCATCTCATTTATCAATATACAATACATTAGTGGTGTCTGGCTGCCAAACCAATCTTAACTCTGGTGTCACTAATTTATTAAGAATGAAGATGATCATATTAGTGGCTATAATTATAATTTTAGAGATAAACACAGAAAAGTTAGCATGGATAGATGGCAATACACTCAGAAGTTTTCAGCTTTTGCTAAACCTAAAATTTGTGTTCATGATACGATACGTCATTCAACTGGCATAACATGATAGTAACCTATTCTATGAAAATCTTTACATTAAAAAAAACTAGAAATAGAGATATTAAAATGCTTCACAGATGTTGAGGTCTTACAAGAAAAGAAGCCCAAAAGAAGCCCAAAAGAAGTCACCTCAGAAATAGGCACAGTGAAGAAAAGAGGAGTTTAGAATGTGAGGTTCTGGCACTAACTCCTTCACTGAGGGCAGGGGTGGGAACGGACAATCTGAATTGTTAACTGTAACCATGTCATTAGCAGGCCTCACTTCCTTTAACTTAAAAAAAATAAGAACAACAAAATCTTCTCAGAAATGCTGAATGTATATTCCAGAGAACAATAATGCTGCAGTCCCCAACCCTCAAGCTGTGGACGGAACTGGTCTGTGGCCTAATAGAACCCAGGGTGCACAGCAGGAAGGGAGTGGCCAATGAGCAAGCAAAGCTTCCATCTGTATTTATAGACATCCCATCCCTGGCATCACCACCTAAGCTTTGCCTCCTTCAGATCAGCAGTGGCAGTACATTCTCCTAGGAGCAAGAAGCCTGTTGTAAATTACACATACAAGGGATCTAGCCTGTGCTCTCCTTATAATATAGGATAATCTAATCCTTGATGATCGGAGGTGGAGATGGAATGCTCTTGAATCATCCCCAAATGACCCACCACCACTGTCGTCCATGGAAAAACTGTCTTCCATGAAACTACTCTCCAGTGCCAAAAATGTTGGGGACCACTGCAATAATGTATACATAACATATTTAAGTGGAAAATTTTGCATTGATTATTTAAACTTAATCCCTTGTCGTAGAGCTTATGTTATATATATAATTCTATGATGTGCCCAAAGTTTATTGTCAGTTAAATACTTGGCTTTATAATTTTTGAATTTCACAGTTGTTTTTTGATACCAGCCTTATTTTACTCTTACTGATACACAGAGAAAGAAAGAAAGAAAGAAACCCACAAGCAAACCAGCAACAATTATATTTGGCCCAGATGGAGGAATCTGAGTTGACTTCTCCTGAATGGTTACCAGGCATCCAGTACTCTGCTACACACGTCCTGGGCTTTATCTTGTTGAAAGCTCACAGCAACACAGCACATCTGTAAGCAGGCACCGCTGGTATCATTTGACAAATAAGCAAGCTGAGGCAAACAGGTTAATTTGCCCAATGTCTCAAAGCTAATAAATGGCAGAGAAAAGACATTCATCTAATTTTGATTATACTTCCACTTTTAGATAACATTCTTCAATGTGTTAGATCCTTGCATTTTCTATTTTATTAATATAGATCTATTGTTTTATTGATAAAGAAGTTTCCATAAATTTGATTTAGGTTAAACTAAATGTGATTGATTTAGGCTAAACTAAATATGAAAGTTGTTTTTCAATCCATTAAGATCAAAGGGCAGCAAGGAGAATTTTTAAAAGAGGTGTCAAGTACCTAACAGCTGAAATTTGAAGAAATACGCATACAACTTGTGCTGAGAGTAAAATGGTGGGGAAAAATTTCTGAGCTCCATCCTTCATTCTGAGGTAGGGTGGAGTGTAGGCTAATTTCCTGATCTTATAGTCACCTCTGTTCCAATTTCCTATCTGTGTGAATTCTGAATCACACTCATTCATATCTTGCCCTCCTTGTTAACTTTTCCACTGCATTGACCCAAAGAAATACAGTTTTTTTCTCTTATTTCCCCCAAGCAATAGCCAAGGCTATTGTGAGTTACAGAAGAAGTTAACTGAAGATTTGAAAGGAACAGAGAGTGGGTGGGTAGCACACAGCTAACATCTTTAAAATGAGAATGATGATATCTTGAGATTGCAAGATGCAGATCAAACAATCTGCATATCCAAATTCTTTTCCATTCCTTAATATTCAGCCTCAACATTGAGTGTCTCAATGAGCTATCTTTGCTTTAAACTGGGTAAGAAGGTTCCATCTCAGCGGTTTCCCAAACAAGTTATCTACTGCTTCACTCCAATCCAGCATGATTCTTATAATAGTCCACAAGAGAGGTAACTCTCCATGATTTGCCTTAAGAAAACAGATACAAAAACCATAAAATAATGTCAGCCAATAAAATGTAGTAAAATAATTTTAATCATAATAGCAAAAGAGAAGAATGTATTCCAGAAATGAAAAGATGCTTCATGGCTCAGCACCCATAGCTCAGTGAGTAGGGCACCAGCCACATACACTGGGGCTAACGGGTTCAAACCTGGCCCTGGCCTTATAAACAGCAATGACAACCACCAAAAAAAAACATAGCTTGGCTTTGTGGCAGGCACCTGTAGTCCCAGCTACTTGCAAGGCTGAGGCTAGAGAATCGCTTATGCCCAAGAGTTTGAGGTTGCTGTGATGCCTCAGCAGTCTACCCAGGATGACATAGTGAAACTCCGTCTCAATAAATAAATAAATAAATAAAAGATGCTTCTGTACAATAATCTAATTTAAAAATAATTAATAATTACAATTAAAAGGAGAAAATCTTGATCACCTCCACAGATTAAACAAAACAAGTACTTGATAAGATAATTTCTGACAAAAACTACTAGTACGCAGAGACTGGAAAAAATGTTTTAAGCATGGTAAAAAAAAAAAAAAAAAACTACCTCAAGGCAAGAGACTATTTTTCTTGATAATAGACTCCTACAAATGATGCTACTGAATTCTGAAAAAGATGGGACCATCACTACCATCCATTTTCTTTAAATTATTTCAAATCGGTTAGACAATGTTAAAACAGGAAAAGAACGGTCACATAAATATCTGAAAGGAGAAGACAAAGAGGATCATATTTGCATCAATATGCATCATATATGTATATTTGCATATTTTTATTGCTTTCTATCAGGAAAACTCAAGAGAATAAATTGAAAGACTTTTAGAATTAACTAAAGATGTTAGTGGCCAACCAAAAATTACACAGAATTTATTGAAAAAAATTACTCTAAAAATATAATGAGAAATAGTTCCACTAAGAGTAGTGTCCCGGTCCACTCAGGCTGGTATAACAGAATCCCTCAGATGGTAATTTGTGAATAGCAGACATTTATTTCTCACACTTCTGGTGCCTGGGAAGTCCGAGATCAGCCCATTCCTCATAGACATTTCCTCCTAAGCACAGAAGGAATGAACAAGATCCCTCAAGCCTCATTTACAAGAACACTCATCCCACTCAAGAAGGTTCTGCTGCCATGGTCTCAACTCCTAACGTTAACATATTGGAGATTTGATTTCACCACACATTTTGAAGGCACACAGTATTCAGATCAGAGCAAGTACATGTTCTGTAATTTCCCAAGGCAAAAAATCCTAAGTCTGAAAATTATACCTTTTATAAATATTGCATTCTAATGCCTTTCAAAAGGTGTAAAGAATCATTTTTAAAGATGGTGAATTATTTATATTTTCATACTATAACTCTTCAAGTCTAATCTCCCACAAAATAGCCCAAGATTCTTCCAAATAAGTTCGATGTGCAGCATTCATAGAGTTCAAATGAATTTTGAAATTCTACTCTAAGGACTATTCTTGAGAGCAGTAACTAGCAAGTGCTACAAAAAAGTACATGAGACATTCCCATCAGCAACTGAGCTCCAAAGCATTGTGGTCTTGGTACAGAGACACCCTCATGGAAAGTCCTTGCCAATCTGTCACTAGCAGAGCCCACTTTGTTTTACACGACACTTGAATACTCCATCAAGGGAAGTGCTAATTGACACAGAATTCTGTTTATTTCAGCATGTAATGCTTATAAAGGATAGGTCACTGGTAGCTCTTCCAAATGAGCTCCAGGATGGGGAAGGAGAAGCCAGAATAAGCAGTCCGAACCCGCTGCCCCTCCACTGACCTTTATCTTCAGCTAGAGTTTCCTCCTGATGTCGATGTTGGAGAAGGTTCAGTTCGCGTGTGACTTTAATCTGAACCAGCTCCCTAAAATGAGATAGAGACAAAGCTTTAGCTCTTAAGGAGCTGGAGGAGAGGTGAGCTAGGAGGGTGCTAACTGTGGTTCAGGACCACCTCTGGCAGGATTTTCATTTTCTCCTCTTGTATACCATAGGCTCATCTCCTGAGAGTAAAGTAGACAGAAAGGACATTTGTATCCAAATTCAAATTTCTCCAGTTGACATTTGTGGTTTAAAAAATAAAAACTGAACAAGGGGCAATTATTTCAAGTGACAAGAGAGTTTTATAATGAGAGATGTACCACCAGCAGTTATCCTTAAAGATCTGGAACAAACTATGTGTCTAAAAATATCTGCACCCACAGGACAGGGGCAAACAGCTGGCAAACCGGTGGCATAAGGAGAGAAGACCTTACCTGGAGGGTGATGTTAAATGTATTGATAGTTTAGTTTGAATTTATGATATAGGAGTCAGCTGGCCTATATGGCTGGCTTCTAAGTAAACAGATTCCCAGGTGGTCCGGACCTATAACTTGTACCTCACCTGCCTAAGCTTTCCAGAAAACCAGGAAATCCAACACCAAGCTTTTAATCATAAAGTTTCATGTCAGAGGTGCTTCATCAGTAAATATGGACCCAAATCTACCCCCATTCTATTTTTTTTATTTCCTCAAAGATTTAATGGAAAATCGAATGGGAACAGGAAAAAACATCTCTAGGAATATTATCCATTTAAATCATCAAAAATACTAGGAGAATGGAGAAAAAAGTAAATATATCTCAATTTCTTTTCTATCAGAAAAGAAAAGGCTTATCACAGTTATTTTATGAAGTGTCAGATTTAATCAAATCTATATTCTGGGAAGAGTCACAATTTACCTTCCTATCATACACACAGGAAACTAAGTGAAGGATAATGAAAGAAAGAAATACTTCGTAAATATGGTAACTAAGATTTCATGAGCCTGGGAGCAGGCTTCTAGAAAGGAACCAAAGTCCAGGCATGGTGGCTCACACCTGTAATCCCAGTACTCTGCAATGCCAAGGTGAGAGAATCTCTTCAGCTCAGGAGTTTGAGACCAGCATGAGCAAGAGTGAGACCCTGTCTCTACAAAAAATAGAAAGACTAGCTGGGTGTGGTGGCGGGCACCGATAGTCCCAGCTACCTGGGAGGCTGAG